>NC_056522.1:95723721-95761211 GCF_019175285.1 Sceloporus undulatus
GTCACACTCTCTCAGCCTCAGAGGATGGCCATGGCCCAAAAAGTCCTGAAAAAGCCCTGCCAAGGAAAGCCCATTTTAACTTCTTCTTCTTCTCCTCAGGATCCCCATGGGTGGGTCACACTCTCTCAGCCTCAGAGGATGGCCATGGCCCAAAAAGTCCTGAAAAAGCCCTGCCAAGGAAAGCCCATTTTAACTTCTTCTTCTTCTCCTCAGGATCCCCATGGGTGGGTCACACTCTCTCAGCCTCAGAGGATGGCCATGGCACAAACTCCTCTAAAGAAACCTGCCAAGAAAAGCCCATGATAGCTTCGCCTTCGGATCCCCATGAATTGGAAGCGACTTGAAGGCACACAACAACAGGAACAGCAACAACAACAACAACAAGACAGCGAAGCAAAGCAGAGCTTTGAGGTCAAAACCATACCTTTTTTCTCCCTGGACTACGAAACGTTTGGCATGTTCCTTTCCTCCCAACCTGAAACCAGACTCCTGCCTCTTCGGTAGCGATTTCTTAAAACTTAACTACTACTAATACAATGTAAATTAATCTGCAAGACTACTACTACTATTACTACTGCTGCTGCTGCTGCTGCTAAGGCAAGCAGCGACTGCTTTGGAAACGGGGAGCCTGGAAAGAAAGGGCCGAGTAGTTGCCCAACTGAGAGAGAAAGTAATACGTATCCCAGATCCGAGGGTTTGCAATCCAAGGCGGGCGGGGAAAGAGGAGGAGAGAAACCCGCGGAGGTTGCCCCCAAAGTTGGCTGTCTTAGCTGCCCATGGCCAGGCTCCCTCCTGCCACAGCCGCCCCAGGAACAGCTCTGGCGTATGGCAACTTCTCTCTCTTTCCCCCTTGACTTTCAGGCGGTCTCTAATATAATCCCTTTCTCTCTTCAGCCCCAGGAGGACCATCCCTGGCTGAAATCCCACACCTCTTTGGCTTTTTAGAGAGAGAAGAGAAGAAAGGGAGGAGGAGGAGGGAAGGGAGAAGAGAGGAGGCAAACACTGAGTACATCCATATTGATGAAATAATCAGTTTGGACACCGCTTTAAGCTCTGTGGCTCCAGGCTATGGAATTCCCAGAATTCCATAGCCTGGAGCCACAGAGCTTAAAGCGGTGTCCAAGCGGATTATTCCCCCCTAAACGGCTCTTCCCGACAGAGCAAGAACACTTTTAAGACGCAAACAAATTAATTCAAAAGGGTGTTTATTCCCCCCAAAAAAGAGTCACCTGAAGGTGGGGGGAAATCCAACACCCACCTTGACAAAAAAAAAAAAAAAAAAAAAAAAAAAACCCTAACCCACACGTTTGTTTGTTTGTTTGTTTGTTTGTTTTTATTCCCCCTCAGGCTCCACAAGCGACTTGGTCCCGCGACAGCGGAGGAAACAAACTAAAGGGGGGGGGGTCTCTTGGTGGGTGGCAACTCAAGAGGGCTCTCCTTCTCTTTTGACACGCTTCCCTTCAGGAGGAGAGGCTCTTTTTTTAAAGGGAGCCAAAAAGTGGGGGAAAGTGGGGTGGAGGGGAAGGTGAGGAAGGGAAGGGGACACCCTCCACCTTCTTCTTCTACTACTTCTCCTTCTTTTCTTTCTCCTCCTTTTTAGAGGTTGTCTTACTACTTCGCTTTCCTTTGGGAAAGTAATAAGTAAAGCCAAAGTGGCAGAGGCATCCCTTACCCAAACTATGCCCCCTCCCTTCTCTACCGCCAATTTAGAAGGAGGACTGAGGAGAAAACAAAAGCAAGAGGGGGGGGAAAGGGTTTTCTTTCTCTCAGCAGCACTCAAAAAATCTGGGAAATCAGATCCCAAACACACGGCAGAAACAATCCAGCTTGAGATCGCTTTAACTGCCCTGGCTCAATGCTAGGGAATACTGGGGAACTGGAGTTTGTTGAGGCCCCAGAGCTCTCCCTGACAGAAAAGGCTAAATGCCTGACAAAACGACCCTTCCTAGAATTCCCCAGCATAGAGCCAGGGCAGTTAAAGTGGTCTCGAAGTGGATTATTTCTGCAGTGTGGCTTGGATTTTGGACTTGAGCCTCCTTGCTCAGAGACATGTTTTCTGCAACTTCTGGGAGTGGTTTAGGGGTGACTGGCTTCGTCCCTTCACTGCTTTTAGAAAGAAAGAAGCCTCCTCACTCAGACAGAATTGAAGGTGAAAAGTGCACATTGGCCAGCTATTCTGGGGGTTGGCTTGTTTGCCCTCTTGCCAGCAAAACAGAGGAAGGGAATGGGCCTGTTTACAGCAAGCCCCTGGAGTTGTCTGTCTTTGCCACAGGGGTTTCCTCCTCAGCGGGCAATGGATTTGGCCCTTTGGCCCCACATTTTGGTCCTCCCAATGTTTTGCACCTAGTTTCCAGAAGTCTCAGGCAGCTTGGAATCCTGGAAGCTGCAGTCCAAAACATCCGGAGGACCAAATTTTGGGAACCACTGTTTGGTTCTGCTTCGCACTTGTCCCCTAATTCTGCTGAGCTGCCACAGTCTTAGAGTGCATCCGCACTGCGGAAATAATGCTGCAGCTCCATCCTATGGGAACCCTTTGATTTGTAGCTTTACAAGATCTTCATAAACCTTCTCTGCCAAAGAGCACTGGTGTCCCACAAAATGACAAATCTCAGGATTCTGTGGGATGGAGCCATGGCTGTTAAAGTGGTGCGAAGCTGCATTATTTCTACAGTATGGATGCACCCTCAGTTTCCTGCATCGGGGCATTTTCCTCTGGTGGGTTGGAGTGCATTGTAGAACTAAAGATGGCATGCTCAGAGATTGAGACATCTCCATGGCCTCATTCTCACTACAAAATAAATCATTTTAGGCGAATTGATGTAGTGATTTAGCGCTGAATAGATGTTCACACTATTCGAGCCGTGATCGAACCTACCCATTTCACTTTAATCCACTCCATGTTCACATTCAGCAAAGGATGTCGCCTCACAGGGGTGACCGTGCCTCAGGAACCAAATCAAATAGACAGCGCATTCACACTTGCGATGAATCGATTCATTTCAAAAGAAGTGGGGAATGCTGTGCATCCAGAAGAACTGATTTAAATGGTTATAGCGCTGCAGTCCCTTGGCAAACTGCACCAGAAATTCAGCGCAAGTGTGAACCAGGGCCATTTAAACAAGTTCATATCGGTTTGAAAACCGGTTTATTAAGTAGTGGGAATGAGGCCCATATTTAAGGGATTCATATGCCTTTCTCCCAAAATGGGATATTTTAGGCATGAATATATATTTTAGTGTCTCTTCCCCACAATCTATTTACAAGTGCTTGCAAGCAGAACTAAAGATGGCATGCTCAGAGGTGGGGAAATCTCCATATTTTAGGCCTGAGTGATTTTTTTTTTAATTTCTCCCTGTATATCTTTCTAACCACTCTCAAGGATTTAGATCATCCAGATTTCATTTCCCCAATAACAAGAAAAGACAAGTAGTTGTTCAAAATCAGTAGGCCCTTCCCAATGTATAAAAGGCTCAGTATAAAATGGTACCCATGCACAAAGGGCAGTTGAGTCATAAACCAAAGTCGGGCTTTTGATGATCTGAGCTCTTAGAAGCCTGTCTCTCTTGCATAAATCTGGGCCACCTTGATGGCAAATAACAAAAAAGTAATATTTTAATCTGTTGCCACAAAAACAACAATCCTTTGGCATCCTAAAACACTTTAACAAATGCCTTAGACTCAGAGCATAAGATTCTGTGTGCTGTAGCTCCATCAGATTAAAGTGAGATACAGTGCACAAAAGCTCAGAATAAATGTCTAAGGCTTTGAGATGCTATAGGACATTTTGTTATCTTAAATGGGTTGCATGTGGGCCCATAGGACAGTTTCTGTTGAATCCCATCAAACATACTGGATGTTAAATACTTAGAGTTTTCACTTTTTCCTTGGAGAAACTATTACTACCATGCTCTGTGACAGATGGCTATACCACACCACATTGCTTTTCTTCTGCTACAGCTAAAGCAGGAGAGTTGGCAGAAGAGACAACATTGTGGGTATGTGGCTTCTGCCAACATATGCATTTCCATTTTGCAGATAGCAAGTGGAGGTGTTAAATGAACCTTGGTGCTTCAATCCCAAAACAGGTTGCATAAATATAGGTGAGAAAAAATCTATCAAATGACTATCAGCTACAAATGAAAATGTCATATTCAGAAACTCTGTATTTTTGATTATCAGATACTGGAACAAATAACAGGGAGTTTCTGCCACAGTCACGCTTTCCTACCAGAAGCAGATGGTTGGACTGTGTAGTAAAACATGCAATCCTAAAGCCAGTCCATCTTGCATTCATTACAACCACCTGTACACCTGATTATGTGCCAGACGTTTGTGTAAGATTCTGCTGCTACCAAAGCAGATTTACAGCAGGTTTATGGCTGCTCTATTTGCACCAGGGTTGACCATTTCATATGAGGTGGCAAATTTTAGGTTACCATTGAACCAGACATGTATGTGTGTGCCCTTTAACCTTCCGTGGGGATAGGGACACTGTTTCTTGACATACAATTTATCCTCTGCAATGCATAAACAAGAATATCAATGGAAATTATGAGGTAATTGGAGTGCACTAGCTTTGTCTAGATGAGTGCTGAAGCTGTGTGGGGAGTGGGATGAAAAAGTGTTTGCATATATGCATACTTTGAAACTCATCTCCTTGAGGTTGGAAAGGTTGCATGCTTGTATCAAAAGGTAACAAAAAAACAAACAAGCTTCATTTATATACCGCTTCATACTGCCTAAGCAGTGTCTAAGCGGTTTACAACTGTAAGCTAATTTGCCCCCAACAATCTGGGTACTCATTTTAGCCACCTCCTCAGAAGGATGCAAGCCTGAGTCAAGCCTGAGCCCTTTTGCTGGTCTCGAACTCGCAACCTTGTGGTTCTGAGTGATTTACATTGTTGTTCAATGCATGAACCCCAGTATGTTCTATAGAGTTTAGAGTTTGTTTCCAGCTTGGTCATAGGTATCCATAGGGTTGCACCTTACAATTGTTACTTTAGTATTAGTACCTAGGAATGCATAGGGACAAGGAATTTTAAATTTCAGCCAAAGGAACCAATATATAGCATTATACGTTTTGTTCATTGTAACATTCACATTGATATAGTTTCTGTTAATTTTTAAAAACAGTTACTGGTTTGTTGGTGTTTTTTTTAAGGTAAGATACATAGTCTTGCAAATAAAATAATTCCAGTAGCCATATCGTACCAGCTGCACCTAACTTTCGTGCCCCCTGTCTCTCCAGCCTCCCTCCCCCAAACACCTATTTTCTCTCCAGCTTCAACTGAATGGTTTTCAGAAGGACTCATAGGATTACAGAACAGGTCACAGGAGTTAACCAGAATGAAATATTTGTTTACTTCCTTCTATGTATTTTCCCCTTTGGCATTCAGAAATGGTATGCACTTATAAACCACAGATGAGAAAAGCACCACCCATGGACTGCATATGGTCCTTCATGCTTCTTTAGAACCCTGTGCGAGGGAATAGGGGAAAATTTAGCCTCCCTCTGTTTTAGGCTTGGGAATCTTTATTTCAAAACCAGAAGTGACTTCCAGTTTACCTGTTAGAAGAGAGGGCAACAAACATGACAAACTTGCCCTTTCTGTGAATTCAGGGAGAAATTTGAAGGAAAAAAAATTAGGCTGGTGGCATGGCAGAGGGTGTGAACCTCTGAGGGCCAGCTAAGGTCATGTGTAGCACTTTGACATTGGGTAGCTATCTATGCCTATGCTGAGTAAATACTGTGATTCCGAATACTAATTTTAGTTTAGCTTTACTGAAAAAAATAATACTTGCAGTAAATTATGTTTCTGGCCTTGAAAAAAACACACCTCTGTATCCCAATATCCCCAAAACATTAAACCAGCAATCCCCAAAGTGTGAGACCTCTATAGGCTGCCAGTTTATATGTGAACTCATTTTGAGATCTCTGTAACAGGTCAGAGTGGTTTGTCAATGGCTTATTCCTATTAAATTCTGGTTACATTTTATTTGAGGAAAAGCATAGACAAGTTCAGTTATGTACATAGTCTTTATCACTGTGCGATAGTATAGTTTCTGCATGCAGAATACAACAATAATAAAAAAGATGTGTTTGAAGCCAGAAGGAAGCAACTATATCAGTGTAGTATTAGTGGCACTAATGTATATATGTCCGCCAGGTGTGTTTCCCAGTTGGATGAAATTGCAGAGAGGTAACATCCCTCTACATATTCCAGACAAATACAAGAAATTCTTCATCCTCTGCCCCCTAAAATCTTGTCAAATTCGGTTGCAACTGTCATTGCTGTTACCACTATCATTATTTATACCTCACCTTTTCCCTGAGTTAGAACTAAAAATAACATACCATTTAAAATAAGAATAATATAGTTAGAATGCGCAAAAGTCAACACTAAAATAAAATTAAAGAATTCCCAATATTAACAATTTAAACATACACCTATATAAAAAAAACATTAAAAAACTGGTTTAATAAAAACCACACAGCACCCTCTTAAATGACCTTTCTTTAAAAGCCTTCAGTTCTGAAAGCCTGCCAGAATAAAAATGTTTTTGACTGCCAAAATAAGGACAGCAAGAAGGGGGCTCCCTGTAAAGTGAGTTCCAGAGCCTAGTGGCACCCACTGAGAAGGTCCTATCACATATGTTCCATAGTCACTGTGGTACATCTCCATAGAAGGACTAAATAGGGACTTTATCACACAGCTTACCTTCTACCATGCTCCTGTTGCATAAGTGTCACCGATAGGTGATGGGAGCCTCCTGGTGGGATCGCTTTCATTTTCGTCATGGAAACGTTATCGTAAGTGCTTAAAAAAGGGCCCTTTTTAAATAACGGATTAAATCGTTATTAAAAAGGGGCCCTTTTAAAACACTTACGATAGTGCTTCCATGATGAAAACGGAAGTGTTGCACCATCCCCAATCCCACCAGGAGGCTTCCCTCGCAGATCGGTGACGTTTATACAATGAGAGCAGAGTGGAAGGTAAGGAGTGTGATAAACTCCTAGGACTAAGAGAAGGGCCTCTCCTGATGATCTTGGGGTCTGGGGAAGCTGATATTCAGAGATAACGTCTGTCAAAGAATCTGGACCTTACATTATATAGATCTTTATAGGTCTTAACCAGCACTTTTAATTGAGCCTTTAAAAAAGATTGCCAGCCCGTGGAGCTGTTTAAACAAGGTTGTTATACAGTTGCTCTACACACAGTTAACTGCAGCTTGTTGTACTGGCTGATTTTTAGTATATTTGTGGTTTAATGGTTACCGGTTTTTCATGTGAGCTTTTTTGTTTCCTGAGGTGCCAAGCTTAATGAGCTCAAATGTGCTGTGATCCCATGTACTAGTTCACTCTCTTCCTTTTCTTTTGGGGAGATTCTTTACCAGTTAGCAACAAGGATATTGTTCCTCTGTTGTTCTTTTAAACTACATGCTGCTTTGAATCCCAATTTTGGAGTGAAAGTGGGATATAAATAAATACAATAATAATAACAAAAATGTACACATAATTTCTTTATCTGCTTTATTGTATACTTGGGTAGCCTTGCTTTCTTCTGAAGGCAGTCCATCAGTCTGTAGTAGATGATATACAAAAGATCTTGCCAGTGCTTCAGAGCTTCTTATTCTTACAAAGTATAAATGAAGTTATTTTTACCATGGTTCTCAGATTTCAAGTTTTTAAAAGTGTATCTACACTGTTCATTCAACATGTATCGGAGTTCAGCTGCAGATTCAGAAAACAGGTTACTACTGATTATCAGCTGTACATTTAGTGGGACATTTAGCACGTTTTAGAAACTGGCTGTCAGAAATGCATTACTTTACAATTCAATCTATTGCATTAATAACTAGCACAAAGTAATATATATTTATATAATGGCTTTACATATTAAATAAAATACAAAGTTCCCTATCCTCAAATGGTTTCACTTCAGCTATTCAAAAATAAATTTTTAAGCTTAATCTAAGACACCATTATCTCTGTACAGGTATACCTCAGTTAGCAAAGCTTCTGGCAAAGAATCTTCTTTTTACAAAGTCTTGTTATGTTCTCTGTCTTCTGTCTAGCTGGATTTTGTTTTCTTTCTTTCTTTTTCTGTTTAGCACATTGGCAATTGGGAGTGTGGTGAAGGAGGTGAAAGAACACAAACATTTGGTGCTGGGTTGCAGCACTGCAGCACTGTATCTGCAGTAAATAGTGCATTGAACTTGAGCTGGAAAACAGTACTATTCTCTTCCAGCCAATTTTCTTGTATGCCAGTGTTCCTGCCTACAAAAGAGAAGGTAAACAGCCGCTGCCGCCTTCAGAATCCCTTATGTGCGAACAGAAAAAGAAAGAGAAAGGAAGAAAGCAGATTAGCCTGCCTCACTACCTACCCCCAGCATGTTTTTTAAAAAAGATGTGTAATTTGGGCCACCAGTATGGAATTTATAAGAGACGTGGAGGCTGGTGACCTATTTTTAAAAAAACTATTTATTTATTTATTTATTTATTTATTTATTTATTGTATTTATGCCCTGCTCTTCAGAAATACTCTCAGAGCAATTTACAAATTGGTAATTAGACAGTTCCATGCCCTCAGGCTTACAATCTAAAGACACAGCACACCAGGAAAGGGGATGACAGTTGGGGAGATTGAATCCAGCAGAAACTACCTCTTATTCTCTCCCTCCAGGGCCAGGGCAATATAATTAAATTATTATTATTATTTTAACCAAAGTGATTGACCTAATTGGAATTACAGTATAAAATGTTGTAGAATTAAATTATTAAATAACTATCTTTAAAATCCGAAAGACTTCAGGAAGTTGTAGAAACACCTGAAATCTATGAGAAATAAAGACAGTAGGGAGGGAGGAAGAGAAATTCCTTTGGATCATATTTCAGATAGTTTTTACTTCCATCTTACAGAATTTTTTTTTTTGCCTCAAAGGAACATCTATCCAAACATCCTACATCCCAAAAATTAAATTCTACAAAAACAAAAATGAGATAAATATTCCCTGTGATGAGTCTGTATGAATATGTTAAGGTGTATTTAATATTACTTGCAAACTACAAAGATGAATTGCTACAAACGTGTTTATTAAAGCATTAGTCAGTGATGAACTCAAAAAGTGAATTGTGTTACAAATTTGATTTTTAAATGTGGTTATTTAGTGTAAAATAAACATTTGGTTAGAATGCTGGACTGAAATTTGGTAGATCTACGTTTGAATTCCTACTATGCCATGCAACTCACTCAGCGACCTTGGGTGACTATCTGTCTTTCAATTTCACCTACTTCCAGATTAAAGTGAGGATTTAAAGCTACTCTGAACTCATTGGACAAGAGGTGGGGTATAAATGGGGTAAAAACTTCAAGCAGTTAAAGAAAATTGAGATGCAAAAGAGAGAGAGTGAAGAACACAATCAGAAAAAAAGAAGGGTTTTTTAATATTTGATCTTTTAATTTGTTGTCTGCTTTTTTATCTAATTCTATCGACAGTGCTATATAAATAATAATAATAATAATAATAATAATAAGTCAACAACAAGAAAGGAAGAACAAGATACTGTACCTCTTCCACAAGATCTGGGAATTCAAAGATAAATTTATGGTGATGCTCTAAGATAAGAACACAATACTTGATCATAACGAAATAAAAAAAATTGAAGGAAACAATACACAGAAGAGCCATAAAATGTGAAAGGATGAACTGACTCATGGGAAGAAACTTATGAAGATGAACCCCAAATTTTGGAAAGCAAAATGAAAGCTGCACTCAAAGCAACTGGGAAGAATCAATCACCAGGAACAGATGATGTATCAATAGAACTGCAACAAGCCACAGAGGCAGAATCAGTTTAAGTTTTAAATAGAATCTGCCAACAAATATGGAAAACAAAGCAGTGGTCTAAAGATTGGAAGTAATCAGTATACATTCCTATACACAAAAAAAGAGACAGAAAAGATTGCAGCAACTAGAGAACCACCACACTTATCTCCCGTCAAGCAAGGTCATGATAAAAATTCTGCAGCAAAGAATCCTATGATATATATGGAGCAAGAAATTCCAGAGGTGCAAGCTGGTTTTAGGAAAGGAAGCGGCACTAGGGATCACACTGCAAACATATGATAAATAATGGAAAGTAGCAAATAATTCTAAAAGAAAATCTACATGTGCTTATTGACTACAGCAAAAGATTTGACTGCATAGATCATGAAAAACTATGGAATGCTCTCAAAGAAATTGGAGTGTCACTGCATTTGATTATTTTGATGTATAACCTGTACTTGGGACAAGAGGCTGCCATAAGAACTGAATAAGGAGTAACAGGATGGTTCCCACTTGGCAAATGTGTCATGCAAGGCTGCACACTATCACCCTATTTATTCAACCTGTATGTAGAAAATATCATCCAGAGCAAGCTTAGATTCAGAGGCAGAAGGAATGAAAATCTGAGGAAGGAACATTAATAACCTAACATATGCAGATGAGACAATACAGTTGGCCTTCCTTATCTATGGATTTGTTATCCAAGGTTTCAAGCATCCATGGCTTGAAAATGTTTTTTTTTTAAAGTATAAATTCCAAATTGATTTTCCATTTTATATAAGGGACACCATTTTGCTATGCCATAATATTTAATGGGACTTGAGCATCCATGGATATTGTTATCCCTGGGGGATCCTGGAACCAAACCCCAGAGGATAACAAGGTTTCACTGTACTAGTAACAGAAACCAATGGAGACCTGGACCAATGACTGAAGAAGGCCAAGGAGGAAAGTGCCAAGGCAGGCTTACTGTTAAACATTAGTAACATGAAAATAATAGCCACTAAAGATCTTAAACAATTCACCCTAGATAATGAGAGCATTGAACTACAGTAGTTGAAGAGTTCCCATACCTTGGACCAAATATTGATCACAACGAAAACTGCAGTCAAGAAATCAGAAGAAGATTAGGATTGGGAAGGGCAGCTATGAAAGAATTGGACATGATCATAAAGTGGGGATAGTCTAAGCCATTGTATTCCCCATCACCATGTATTGATGTGAGAACTGAACAAGAAACTGACAGAAAGAAAATCAACTCAATTGAGATGTAGTGCTGGAGAAGAGTTCTGAGGATACCATGGACAGGCTAGAAGACAAACAAATGGGTTCTAGGGCAGATCAAGCCCAAACTATCCCTGGAAGCCAGGATGACTAAATTGAAGCTGTTGTATTTTGGCCACAACATGAGGGAAAATGACTCATTAGAAAAGACAATGATACTGTGAAAGATGGATGGCAGCAGAAGGAGAGGAAGACCACATGCCAGCTGTTTAGACTCAATCAGGGAGGACACAGGCCTGGGCCTGCAGGACCTAAGCAGAGAGGTTGAAGACAGGGGGTCTTGGAGATGTCTCATCCACAGGGTCACCATGAATTGAACTCGAGGGCAGTTAACAAGAACAACATAAATGGGGTACAAGTAAATAAGCATTTTTCTCCAAGACATTTTATTTCCACAATTTAAGGAGGATTTCATTAAAGTAATAATTATTAATACAGACCATTCTGGCCAAATACAGTCAACCTCGATCCCTTTCAGTCTGGTTTTCGCCCAAGACATTCTACAGAGACAGCTCTCACTAAGATTTCAAATGACCTTTTACAGGCCAAGGCTAATGGCCTTTACTCTGTTCTCATCCTTCTTGATTTGTCTGCAGCCTTTGACACTGTTGATCACTGTCTCCTAATTAACATACTCTCTGACCTTGGGTTCTCAGACTCTGTTCTCGACTGGTTTAGATCTTACTTGTCTGGCCGATCTTTTGCAGTAGTTGCAGGGAGTCAGACTTCTTCTCCTGTTCCCTTATCTGTTGGAGTTCCCCAGGGCTCTGTTCTGGGTCCCCTTCTGTTTTCTCTCTACACACTGTCCTTAGAAAAACTCATTAGCTCTTTTGGCTTTTCCTACCATCTGTATGCCGACGACACCCAGCTGTATCTTTCCGCCCCTGACCTTTCTCCAAGGCTTGAACAGCAAGTTTCGTCTTGCCTCACAGCTGTCTTGCAGTGGATGCGCCATCGGCGTTTGAAGCTCAACATGTCCAAGACGGAGCTCTTTGCTTTCCTCCTAAGTCCACCCTTCAACTCTCCTTTTCTGTCTCTGTGGACAACATTTCTATTCAACCAGTCCAGCAAGCCCGCAGTCTTGGTTTTATCTTTGACTCTTCTCTGTTGTGTATCCCTCAGATCCAGACCACAGCCAAGGCTTATAGATTCTTTTTGTACAATATTGCCAAAATCCGACCATATCTCTCCACCTCTACTGCCAAGATCCTGGTCCATGCCCTAGTGATCTCACAACTTGATTATTGTAACGTCCTCCTGGCTGGGCTTCCTCTTTCTCACCTCCGTCCTTTAATCTCTGTTCAACATTCAGCTGCATGCATTATCACTTCTGCCCACCGCTCTGACCACATCTCTCCTGTGTTGGCATCCCTTCACTGGCTCCCCCTCCCTTTCTGCATAAGCTTCTGCTGTCGACATTTAAAGCCCTCCATGGACTGGCCCCTCCTTACTTATCAGACCTTCTTTCTCCTCACCTTCCCACCAGGGCCCTCCGTTCTGGTAGTCAAGGTCTGCTGTCTCAGCCCAGGATTTCCTCTGCCCCATCCCGGATTCGCCGCGCTTCACTTGCTGCCCCCACTCCTGGAACCTCTTCCCCCACAAGCAAGAGCCATCACTTCTTTTACAGCTTCAAAACGGAGTTGAAAACCATCCTGTTCAGAGAACCTTCCCAGGCATTGCATAATTGTCGTTACTATTTGATGTTCTTTTGGGTGCCTGTTATCAAACCATTTCCTGTATTGCGATGTACTGTATATGATGATATCCTACTTGAGAGTATGTATTTCCCTGGAAAATGATTAACCATCCATTATGAAGCCAAGCCCTCCCTCCTGTCCATCTGCCTTGGTCCAGGCCTTGGAGGTAGAGAGGAACTGCTGGACCTCTTACCCTTTCCCTCCATCATTCCCTCTCCTTCTGTATCATGTCTTTTTAGATTGTAAGCCCGAGGGCAGGGAACGTCTCAACTAAAGATTGCATGTACAGCGCTGTGTAATTTACAGCGCTTCAATAAATAAAGGATAATAATAATAATAATAATAATAATAATAATAATAATAATAATATTCCAGACACCTCATGGATGCCAAATATCGTGGAACGTCAAGTACCATTTTTTGAAGGTCAGCGCAATGTGTGCATGGCTGCACTGGTGAAGTCGCTTGCACATGGTGCCAGTGAACAGAATGGGGCAGGGCTATCCATGGATAGAAAGGACCAAGTGTAATAAAATCATACATACATGTGTGTATATTTAATAATTCACCACCTAGTGCTTTAATAAATGCAAATTGATAGGAAATCACTGATTAATTTAAATAATTAAAATGTTTTCTATCAGTAAATAGTAAGAGAAGCCTGGAAGGGCTTTGTGTTGTTTACATCCAGGTGGTCTTCCTGTGTCTTACTTTGGATACTACAAAAAAACTTTCCAGCTTTTAACCCTTGAATGTTGCTGGAGTCCTCAAGAGAATCAATAAACTAAATGGAATTCAAGAATAAGGAGATGAGATTATAACGGAGAAGGAATTGGGGGTGAAAAATGGAATCTACAAAATTTGTGCAACAGTTTCCTTCTCTCCAAAGTCCAAGACAGAAGGGAAAAAGCAAGGAATAAAATAGAATACCACATAAATGTGTTCACTGTTTAGTGTTTTTAATTGCATTGTTTCTTTAGTATTAATTTTTTAAACTTTTGTATTAATATGATTTTAGCAGTTCTTTGGCTTTTAATTAGTTGTAGGAAAATGTAATTGCATTATTTTATTTTATTTTATTTTATTTTAACAATTAACCCCTTTCTACTAGTTTTCAGTCTTTAGCTGAAGCAGAAAGCCATGGAGTTCTGACCACACTTCAGCCTGTTTAGGTTATTGGGTTAGTTGCTTTTCTTTTAGTTCTGTACAGGCCAAATAACACAGCTTCCAGCCACTTTGGGGGCATGGCATTTACATGACGCACACCCCCAAAGCAGCCTGAAACTGCACTGAGCCCACATTCTGGGCCTAAAGGCCAGCACTAAAAGGAGTCAACTTGGATTGACTCCTGGCCAGCACAGCTTGGACTTCTGTGGCTGCTCACTTTGAGAGCAGGCCATACTGTTGCTGCAGTCCCAGCCTGATTGCATCTGGAGTGTCCAGAGGCCACTCTTTCATGGCCATCTGCTTCAGCCCATAGTCTGTTTAGTGTGCCTTTTGAGAAATCAGCATTTTGTGATTGGTAATTCCTACCATTTCCAGTCTGGGTAAGCTCCCACCCCACGGGCAGCAATTTTGTGATAATGTTGTGGTAGGCCTACCCAGTGATTAAAAACTGATGCAAATTTAAATACTGCCTTAATCTTATATATTTTTAAAAGGTCTGTAGATTTGCCTATGATAATTTAAATGCTCTGATGCATGGTTTTCTTTTAATCATCAATCACACATGTATATGTGTGGGTAGGTGTATGGATATATCATTTAGGTACATTAATAAATATAAATTAGGCAGATGGGATAGTGTTTGTGTATATTATAGTCATCCTGGTAAAGGATTTGTGATTTCCCCAAAAAGATATAAATGCTTGGTAACACTTGGTGGCATTCTTCCTCTTGACCAAAAAAAGGAAAGCACTTAAGTACTTCCTTAAATCCAGTGCAGCTCAAAGTGTGCATTAGCACCATGAATCCCATTGCCAGAGGCCCCATCTTACATTCCCTAGCAATCAGGACATGCATATAGTGGAAAGATGTGATACAGTACGTCTTGTCATTCAGCAATTCATGTGGATAGTTAAACCTCTTTGAATAACTAAAAGCTCCCCAAGGCCTGGTTCCAAGCCAGTATTTATCAACTGGGAAGAAGGTTTCAGCATTATAACTGCTAACAATTGGAGTTGAAACAGCAGGAGAAAAATGAGGTAGCTCTTTAGAGACCCCATCTGAGACCCTGAGCATCCTCCTGAGAGAAGGAAGTGAATGTTAAATGTGGTGCAGCTGCTGTCTTAAGTTTTAGAGCAAATAGCATGCCCTAGGGGTTTTCTCATAAATATCAAATGATACAAGACAACCAGCAATGAAAGAAGGACATAAATTGTTATTAGAAAATGAATATGAAAATATATATCAATGTTATTTTCATTATTTATTTACAGTACATTAATATCCAGCTGAAACTGTGGCTGGCATATGTGACAAATCAGTGAGTAACAGACCCTTCCAGAAATATTGTTTTAGTATAAAGATTTACAGCAACAAAAAATGGAAGGGTAACAGAGCAAAATGCAACACAGAAAGCATAGGAAAACCAGGAACCCAGGATTTTGAACTTGAAAGTTTAACAACGCACAAGAGAGCATAGTTTCACTGTTAGATTTATATGCAATCTACACATGGTTGTTGTTGTTGTTGTTGTTGTTGTTATTATTATTATTATTATTATTCTGCCTTATTTATATGGCGCTGTAGATTTGCACAGCACTGTAAATACAAACAATAAAATGGTGGTGCTGAGCAAGTCCACCCCCCGCAACTGCTACGAAATCGGGCACACTTGTTACCCCCACTGCGGCAGGGACTTCCTCCACATCACCTAGGGGGGCGCTGGGGGGGCGCTCCGCAACTATGGCACCCTTTACCTGATTGCAGCAATTTTGCGAAACAGAAAACTTGATTATTACTTGCACAAACTGCTCTCTGAAATCCTGCAATCAACATCTTTTCTGACAGCAAACGGAGGTCTATATATTGCATTTTTCTGCATTTTAAGGAAAGTCCTGGGAAAATTCTATTTTTGGACACCTGGATTTGGTGCGGCTTTGGCAGCTTCTTATGTGGCTATTCTTATTGAGAGGAAGAGCAGGAGAGGGTTGCTTACAATTTACATGGCTAATTTGGCCGCAGCAGAATTATTTCTCATGGGAGTTTCAAGGGATACGATTACTCCTTTTAGACATGAGCATATGCATATAAACAGCTTGGGTCCACTATACTTGAAGGAGGACCTCACTCTATACATGCCTCCCCAAGAACTGAGATTTATTGAAGAAGAAGAGCCCTCCCTCCAGTCCATCTGCCTTGGTCCAGGCTTCAGAGGGAGAGAATAACCACTGGACCTCATCACCTTTCCCACCATCATTCCCTTCTCCTTTTGTGTCATGTCTTTTAGATTGTAAGCCTGAAGGCAGGGAACCGTCTTATTAAAAATAATAATTGTAAGCTGTTCTGATAGCCTTTAGGGCTGAAGGGCAGGATATAAATACCATAAATAGATAGATAGATAGATAGATAGATAGATAGATAGATAGATAAGATACGAGTAAACCTGCCCATGGCATACAATCTAAGAAATAGTTACTCAAAAGTATATCCCACTGGATCCAGTGGAGTTAACTTTCTGGTACTGTACTACTATGTTAAATTTGCATATTGTTTTACACTATTCAGCCCTTGGAGCAGTACACTTATTTAAGAGGTATTGGGATATGTTCAGACAGAATTACAGTATCTTACCTAACACTATTTTCTGTATCAGTAGTTCGAGAAGCTTCAGTTTTGAGAACAAAGTTTTGTTTGCTTGCTTTGTACTGGATATTTCTTTCTTTGTTTATTTTGTCTTGTCTGCCTCTTTTTACATGGAATATATGAGATCTGAATAGTAGTAGAGACAGAGACAAACTTCCTTCTGATTTTTATCATTACAAATAAAATTACTAATCCCAACCAGAGTACACCTGTTGAATCTACCACAGGATCACCATGAGTCGGGGTTGACTTGAGCGCCCTTAACAACAGCAACATTGCATACCAGAGCATATCTGCTGAAAACCAGAGCATATCTGCTGACTAGACTAGTGGGTCTAGTCTAGCTGAGACTTGCAATGATATTTAATTTCTTAATTTTGTTTAGGAGTTGTTGTTTGCCTTCAAGGCATTTCTGACTTATGGCACCCCTAAGGTGAACCTATCATGGGGTTTTCTTGGCAGGATTTGTTCAGATGAGATTTGTCGTTACCTTCCCCAGAGGCTGAGAGCATGTGATTTGCCCTATGGATTTCATGGCTGAGCCAGAAATGATCTCCAAAGCCATAGTCCATCACTCAAACCACTACTCCACATGGAAGATGTACAGACTGAATAAACTCCACTGATTGCAATAGACATCCATATGCATGTGCTAAGATCCCTGTAGAACTTTAAGTGCTGTCAGCATGTTCTGTTTTAATTGCAACTGGACTCTAATTAAATATATTTTGCAGCACAATTTATTCATAACTATTTGTATATTTCATTGCATTCAAAGAATCTTACTCCCAGGTAAATGACTATAGAATTGCAGCCTTAGATCATAAATACTTCAGTCAATTTGTCACTTACCTTTGTATAGTACTGTATGTGAAAGAAAGATTTCTGAAATTAAGAGCACAGTTTCTTTGTTTTTAAGGGGGTGTACACATATATAATAGCAGATATCATCTTTCAGTAGGTATTCTTGCCTCTTTAAGGATAAAAAGGGAAGTGCCTTTTTTAAGTTGATGTTTTCAACATGGAAGTTGTAATAAAGATAGTGGCCAAATTCAACTGTTAGTCAATTAGAGTAAGACTGTTAAACTGGAAGATAAATCAACACATGCATACAATCTATTGATTCAATGTTTTTACTCTAGCTGGAACTAACACTTGATTTTAGGCCCATTATTTCAAATAACTCTGTTTCATCATTAACACATTATATTGAGTGTTCAGTAGAGAAACCAACTAAACACTACAGACTTTCTTTTTCCTCCCTTCATTTTTCTTCCATGGTACCTGTGAGATCAGACTACTGTCATAGGCAGGGACTTAACTTACTAATGATTTTTATGATTCTAAATGAAATATTTTCTCCCTTGCACAATGTTGGTGATCCCAAAAGCTTACCATTAGGATTTTAATTAAACTACCAAGATTGCACAGGGGAACCACCAAGATTGCACTAGGGAGACTTTTCTGGATAAGGGAAAATTCTTGTTGCTCCTGTCTGCCACATCCTAAAATTTGTGGAGAGAACTCTCAGAGTTTGACTTCCACATGCTACAAAGGCAAGGAATGCAGGAATGCCTTGCCCTGTCCTGAATACCTTGAACAGAATGCCATGGCAGCTGGTAAAGTGAAAGAGCAGGGAAAAAAAATATGAGTATCACCAAAAGAAAATCACCAAAAGAAACTGAGTCTATGTCTGTCTCAGAGACTTGTCCACTTTTTTTTTTTTAAAAGAAGACCCTACAGTTGTGACCCCAATGAAGACAGCTTTGAAAGAAGTTGGGAAAACCAAGTCCTCCATGCCTGCTTGAAGTCTGCTTTCTCAATTATTGGTCTATGGGAGAAAACCAATGTACAAGTATTTCCGTTAACTTCATTCCTACACATTGCAATTGAAAAAAATGTTTTTAGATTTGCATGGGATATATTGGGGAAATGGCCTGAATTTCAAATACAGTGGTGCCTCGGGTTACGAAATTAATTCGTTCCGCGGCCGCTTTCGTAACCCGAAAAGCCTTCGTAAGCCGAATTGCCATAGGCGCTAATGGGGAAAAGCCGCGTTTCGTGCGAAAAAGCCGAAAAAAGCACCAAAAATTTTCTTCGTATCCTGAAAAAACATTCGTAACCCGGAACAATGATTTCCTATGGGATTTTTTCGTATCCCGAAAATTTCGTAACCTGGGTATTTCGTATCCCGAGGTACCACTGTAACTGAATTTTGAAAATGTCTACAATTCTATGCAAAAGGCTGACTGGATGATGCCTGAGTTGGAAAATGCAGTTGATATATCTCATTAATAATAATTAAATGATAAATTAAATAACTGAAAATTTGGCACCATTTCATGGCTTCCCAAATTTGTACTAGAAGTGTCCACCTCACTTATGTAAGAGTCATCTGTTACTATAATCATACAGTTCTTAGAGATCTGGCTCCAGTTTCCTTTAAAGATTCTGAAACTCATCAAAACAGAGATATTAACATATCAGGAAGTATTACAATTATCCTTTCTTTCTTGTTCTAAATTATATCCCATTACTAATTACATGAAAGTTTAGAGGATTTTATATTCTCCTTGTGATTGTGTGAATTGCATTGTTATTTGTTTGCCTAAGTGATAAAAAAAAATACTGTATGATTTTATTAGGAATCCTTGAAAGGATTTAGTCACCTAACTTTTTATTATAACTGCAGTCTGATAATAGTTTTTAGCCTCAATGAATGGCTTTACTTTACGCTGAAAAGAATAGCAGAGATGGCTTTAAACCAAAATTCCAGAGGTGAAAGTACAACTAAAGCTATTCAACCTATCATTTCCTTTCAAGAGATCATTTCCTCTTGGCACTAAGCATTTCACTTTTGTTGTTCAGCAAAAATGCTGTTTAATGACTGTGAACAAATTCAAACTTAATAGTTTATGGAAATTATGATATATTTGTTTTTGCTTAGGCTAAAAAGTTTTTCTTATTTTAAACAAGATGCCTTTTAACATTCATAGATTTACCACACACAAAGAGATGTGTGCATGCACATATACCCACAAAATTATCAAAAAGGGAACTGTTAAAAGCTTAGATATACACTATCCCACATTTCTTGGAAAACAAATAAGCCATCTTTTGTGTATTCATCTGGTTTAACAACATCCATTTGATAATCAGTTATTAATGCTGGTTTAAGAGTGCACGCCTGCGGAGCAAGTTAATGCATGTGCTTCATGTGAGACAAAGAGTTACAAATGTAAATAGATGTTCTTTTCTGAGGCCTAATGTAACAAGTTATGGAGCATTTAAAGCAAGCTTACATAAATGACACTGCACTCATGGAATAAATGTTCAAGCACTTAAAGTTATACCACTAGTTGTGCAACACCTTATACCACTAGTTATGTAATTCTGACTGTGCATACAGGTAAAGTAAGGGGTATATGTGAAATTTCAGCTTTGGGAAACACTATATATGGATTTTCTCCCAGATTTGGCATCACATTGAAATTGGACTAGATGGAAGTGCTTGGCTTGCACACATGTTGCCCCTTGCCCAATCAAAAATCAGCAGTTGTGCCAGTCAGCCTTATTATCACTATACTGCTAATAGTGTCTATCACCCTTACTGACAAAACTGCTACTTGGCTTGGTTGTTCCTACCCTAAAAAGAAAATAATTACAAGACTGGAAACAGGTGGTCTTGTGTAAAATCAAGACAACAATATGAATTCATATAATAGTATTAAAATTGTGTGTAATTTTTCTGTGAAACACAGATTTCTTTATCAGAGCTTATCTAATGAGCTAGGCAGACATACAGCATGTATATAATATTTTGTATAAATAAATTTCTCAATCAATAATCTATCTATATAAGCAAATACAGTGGTCTCTCCACATTCACTGGGGTTAGGGGGAAAGGACCCCCATGAATGTGGGAAAACCACAAATAAAAAATACCATTATTCTTTTTACATGAGAGAATACCTCTGCTAGAAGTTGATCATAGAATCATGCTGAAGGACCTACAAATGCCCAGAGAAGTGTTTTCTCTAGGAACTTCTAGGTTCTCCAGCACAACTTTATGGTCAACTTCTAGCACTGGAGGACTAAGAGATTCCTAGAGAGAACATATTAATCAAAACCACAGAAAATCAAATTTGCAAAAGTCAAAATCACAAATGTGAGGGGCCAGCTGTACACCCTTACAGAAATATGTGCAGTCTCATTCGCATGCTTACTATTTTTCTATTATTAAAGAGAAGATCTTGTGATACTATAAATTTTCATAATAGATGAAATGGAGCACCAGCAAAGTTTGGGATGTTTCAAGTCATAGACTGGGATTCTCTTCAGTAGTTGTGGAGAGCAGAGCTCCCCATGTGTAACACCAGCTTGCCAGTGCTCACCCCCATAGAAATCAGTTGTTGGAGGGGAGCAATGAATCCCTGGTACCATCCAGATGTGGCCATTTTCTAGTTGGGAAAAGGGAAAACACACAACGCATTGCCCTTATGGACCAGTGTGTAATGTTTAGAAAAGTGTGAGCCACCATGACCCTCTAGATATTTTGGACTATAAACTCCCACCAAACCTAGCCATCATAGACAATGCTGAGGAATTATGCATTGAGGACTATAGTTGCCCACTGCAGGTTTATACTTATACTTAGATACAGGGAAACATGTTCAAATGTCAGCTAGTCATAAACCCATAGATGGCAATCACCATCACTCACTCTAAATTGTCTCATAGAATTGTTGTAGGGATGAAATAGATTAGGTGGAACAACTACTTGTACCCCACCAAGATCCTTTGCGGGAAAACAGGATAAAAACAAAATAGAAAAGAAATGATAAACATCATGGACTGGTTCCAAATTTAGTTCATCATACATAATGGATTCAACCCAAAGATGCAGCCCAAAGACCTTTCCACTGGTCATCACAGAAGGTGCACACTCTGTCACAATAGCTTTGTACCTTCAAAGAAAGCCATGGAACATAATTTGTACATTTTGAAATATTAAGAGATGGACAGCATCAGAACCAAAATGAATGGACTATTAACAGGTACAGTTGATCATATAAATGTGAAACAGTAGATATCAATTTAAAGTAATTCTGCTGAGAAATTTTGCATGACATTCTACTAGAATCTCAATGGCCTGATAGATTGTTTTATAAAACTAATGAAATTGGTTATGATATGAGGCATTTAAAGCATGTGAACAAAAATCACTTTGCTTGCTGAAGGCTCCATTGTAGTTTTAAACACTTGCATTACATCTTGAGAACAGACTGTCTAATAGGAAACCTGTTAAAATATTTTCCCACCACACAAGTCTCCAGCCAAGAACGGTTTTGAACAATGGTTCCAGTTTTTAGTAATGACATTCTGAGCAGCCTCATTGTTCAAAACTGGTCCCACAGATATCTAATTTTTAGTAGGATCAAAAGGGTTATTAGACCTTATTAGGATTTTTACCCAGAAAAATTCTCTTGTGCTTTACAGACTTAAGAAAACTATGCCCCCCATATGTGGTGCCTTGTGACAATTTCTCACTACTATATTCTGGAAATGAATAATCTTTGTCACAGCAGTCTGAACCATGACAGATTTTTGAACTGCAGCAGAGTGTTTATGGACCAGCCACAAGGAGTCTGTTTTAACTCATCAGAAAGTGAGTTTAATGAATAGGCTTAAAGCCTCGTCTATTTGCTGCAATTTTATTGTTTGTTAAGTCGACTAAACTGATTCATGATTTTCAACATACCATTGTCATTCCGACATCTATAAGATAGCACATGGTGAAAATCCACTCTGTACTTCAGCTACCATGTAGCTGGGGAATTCTAACAGCATGAGCTTAATATTCTTTCCAAAGTTTAAAAAAAAAAAACATTGCTCATCCTAGAAAATCCTGAGTATCTCTTTTATATTTAAGAATAGGTTGTATCTAGATCAAAGTATGAAAAGTTACTAATTGGAGTAGAGGCCCTGCACCAAGCATGGCCACAGTTAGCCCTTTGTCCAAACAGAGCTAGCACCTCATTTGGAAGCAAACAGTAGCAGCCTAAGTGATTAACTGCCAATTTTTCAAGGATCTAAAGGCTGGCACCCAAATTTTGGGACTGAGAGCAATCTGCTGGTGGTTGGGAGGTGAATAATTTGACTTACAGTCACACAGAAGGCTATCCATGATTCTCTGATAAAGGAACATGTCCATATTTGCTTCTGTTTTTTAACAGAATATCACATTGATTAAAAACAAAAAACAAATATAGATCAAAAAAGACAAATAGCTGAAAAGGTGTAAAACTGGAAAAGTGGATGCTGACATGGATGCAACCACCACTCCACAGTTTCAATATCAGCAATGTGTGTGTGTGTGTGTGTGTGTGTGTGTGTGCATATGTGCATGTGTGTGTATTTTAAGGGATTTACAGGGTAGTGAAAGGGCAATGTAAATTTCAGGGATAGTGGCTATCCCATATGTTAGTTTTCTGAAATAAAAAATAATAGTTTATTTTACTATAACATCCAAAATCCACAAAACAGTAATACCAGTATTGAATCCACCAAAAATGCACAAAATACATTATGCAAGCTTTCAAAGTTACACTGGCTTCTTCATCAGGCAAAGGTGTTAACATCATATAGGAGTAGAAAAGAAAATGACAATATCAGTGTCACAGGCCTACATTTTGTGAAGTTATTTTTGTTGTTGTCAGTTAAGTTGGTCTGGAGGGATCCATGCAGACAGCCATGTGGGCTCTGGGAGATGGTTGTAAATTCTGAAATGGCCTGGGTCTCAAGGGAAGTTACTTTTTCTGTTGCTAATGGAGTTTAAATTTTATTGCCTGAATTTTACCACTCTCTCTCAGAGCCTTCATGGCCAAAGAGAGAAGCAGCCTCTGCTTGCATGAATATCTTGCCAGATCATCTTAACTGACAATAACAAAAAGAACATCTTAACAAAATCTATGCCTGTGAGTTTATTTTCATCATTTTTCTTCTTCTCTTGTATGATTTTTAACACCTTTTCCTCATGAAAAAACCTGTTGGCTCAATAAAATTATCAATGTGTTATGGATTATGGATGTTATTGTATTTTGCTTTATGGCCAACGTGGCTACCCTGGGATCAGTTTATTTTATTGTAATTCTCCAATCCTAAACACTTTTTCTCTGTAAAGAATCTTGTCGGTTTTGCTGAAGTTGCGATTTGAATGAGCATAATTTAGTGTATAATTTCTATACTCTCCAATTGCATTTCTTTCTATTAACTACAGGGTCAAGCACCTTAAAAAGCCAGATATTTGTCTAGGAGAATGTGTTTCTTCAGGATAGTACTACCCATGTTACCTCTTTTTTACCCTAAACGGGACTTGTATCCTGGCTTCCTCTCAAATCTGGAAGGTTGAGCAAGGCTTGGAAATTGTTTGAGGGAAACTGAGCTGACTGAGTGAAGTGAGGACTGACCGTTGTACCTTGAGTGAGCACAAGGCCATGATGCCCATAGGATAATCCGTTATACAAAAGTTGGCTCCACACTTTGGCATATATTTATGCAGTGCTAAAGCTGTATAGGATCATTAGTTGTCTGGACCAGGTATAGCATTCCATACAATATACTATGGACATTGGATGTCCCCTAAACAGTGTATCTGGGGCTGAACAGATGAAAAGAAAGGGGCGTCCAGAGGCTGCCCCTTTCTCCTCCCGATCGTTGCTGTGGCAACCACATGGCTTGGCAACGATCTGTCCCCAAAAGCGAAATGCAGCTCCTTTCTGCACCATTGCCAAGATGCCATTAGCACCCTGGAGCGGTGCGGTGACATCTCTTGTGTGCCATCCCATTTGGATGTGGTGCACAAGGAACATCATCGGTGCACACAGTGTGTGGATGTGTGCATGCCCAAAATGGTGCCAGGAGAGTGCAGAGTGTGTGGACGCTCCACGCACCCCAGCCCTAATTTTGGCCCAAGGCCTCTGTTAACTTAGGCCCCATACAGACAGGCCAAAATAAAGCTGCTTCGGGTCACTTTGGAGGTATGCTGTTTCAATGATACATACATACTAAGAGTCCGGAAGCTGCGCCAGAGCTGTGCTCTAGTTCTTAGGACTGGGTCATGGCTTTGGCACGGCTTCTGGACTCTTAGAACGCATGCATCATTTAAACAGCATACCTCCAAAGTGACCCGAAGCAGCTTTATTTTGGCCTGTCTATATGGGGCCTTAGATTCTATATAGAGTAGTATATCACTGGCACCTTGTGAACTGTGTTTGGAATTCAAGATCCAGCCTGATGAACAGCACTACTTTCCCCTCCTCTCTGTGGTATAAATTGTTCTTGGTTCCTCTTTTGGCCTGAGGAACAATTTAACATTATATCTGGCACTACTGCCAACCAGGTTTCCTCTTAAATAAAGTTTGAAAACCTACTTGAGACCCAGGTTAAGAAAAGAATGTGGTTAGTTTTCATTTGTTAATACAAGTGTTGGTGCAGATGTAATGCCAAACAATGGTTAAAGGTGAAAAGGGGAATCAAATGAAAATTTGCACTGGAGAGGGGAGGAGGAAGAATAAAATATTTGCATGTCTGAATTCCAGTTTGCACATCTTTATTTACTTGCAGACAGCTTTATATTTATATTGAATGTTGGAATATTTGATGCAGTGCTTTGGTGCCTCTGTAGCCCAGACTGGCCCTGATAGTGAGCCACACGATGTTTCATATTATTGCCCTTTGATCAGAAGGCCTTCCCTCCTAGCAGACTTGTATTCTGCTAGTGAAAATACAAGGTAGTATCCTCTTCAAGGGAAAGTTGGTTAAGACAGATTTATCAGAAACAAGTGCAGCCATTATTGTGATTTGTCAGGATCACTGCAATTAATTACAACTGCAAGGAGTGTCACAGCCCAAAATAGCCCAAGCTGCTGGTGACCCAAAAAAACCACTCACAGCATGTCCAAGCTAGTATTTGGCAGACAGCACATGTAGCTTAAAAAAAGAACACAACCCTTTAGGCCTATGCAAGCAATTAAACATTTTGTGGAAATGTCAGGCCCTAAGTAGGAAAGACCTTTCAATTGTTTACGGAGCGTTTTCCTCCAATTAGTGAGAACAGATTTTAATGTTTACCTGCTTCCGCCCCCACCCCAAAAGGGCCAGATAGGCTTAAATTTTAAAAGGCAGCTGTTCAATTAAACAACAACAACAACAATAATTCTTGCCAAGACAGACCCCATGATTCTTATGGGGAGGGGGTGGGTAAGTAAATGCCAATCAGCTTAGCAGTATTTAAAGATACGTAAGGAACTTAGCCTGGGAGCTCTGCTGACGACGTAAAACTAGGAGACATTTCCAGAAGTGTCTGTCAAACAAAGTATAAAAATAATCAGAGACTGATGACACCAGTTACTGAAACTTTTGCTGGTAGGCAGGATAGTGCAACTGGGCACAACTCTACTAGATCTCATTTCATTGTTGCCTTTTATTGATCAGTAAGCTAAAAGCAAAGAATGGGTTGGATTAAAATGGCCACTACAATAATAGTTTATATAATGGATCCATAAGGGCAGTATTCATACCCAAACAGTTACTGCTAAACAGTATTTTGAGTATTGCCATTCTACCCTGGTTTCTACATTTTTCAGTCCACTTGTGAGAAATACTTTAGGTCAAAATAATAGCCTGTTGGCCTTAGATTTACTTTCTGTTGTTCATGGCTTCCAATGGTTAGTAAATGCAGTTAAATTGCACTGAACTGATGGGTGCCTACAGCGTTTCTATAACTTTGCTATGGACTGAAAAACAGCTAACTATATATTAAAGTTATTGTTCCTCTGTCATCATATGCCTACTCGAAGGGCATCAGGGCTGCAGTATATTTTCATCAGAGAACCAGGCTGATAAGAATTTTCTTTCTGTACTGTGGGAGTCTCCTCTCCAAAATCTAAATATTCTATAGCTGTGTAGATATTGAATGAATATTTGATGATCTGCATCACTATTGCCATCCAATTTTTTTAAATGGCATAAAGCATTTGACAGTATCTGACAGCTGGCATTCAATAGCAGCCGTGATTTAACTGCATCTGACATGTAGCAGGCAGTATCTGACAAGACTTCACAGCTGACATGCAGCAGCAGTCAACATATGACAGTAGTAGAGATAGCACTGAATTTTTAGAATGGGTGGCTCAGAAATGAACTCACCCAATCTGTAAAACCCATGCCAATGGTGTGACAAGCCAGACTCCACCACACCCTTGTGAGGTTTCGCTCAGCTGATAATTACATCACCCCAAAGCCAAACATTGTCAGACTTCCCTGAAACCAGCTTGTCTCATCACCTCCTTTTCCAAACTTACTTGTGAGGAAAGAAAGAGAAAAAATGGTGATAGTGGAAGATGGAGAGAACAAAGGCCTCATCTTTGAGTTACGGTGCAGCTGGATGCCTCCATTGCTTTTGTTGACATTAAGATATTATAAAGGAACAGCAATCCTGCTTTAGGAGCCAGTGTGGCATAGTAGTTAGAGTGTTACACTACGACTGTAGAGATCAGAGTTTGATTCCTGGCTCAGCTATGGAAGCCCACTGGATGACCTTCTCTTAGCCTCAGGGGAAGGCTATGGTAAATCTTGTCTGGACAAATCTTAACAAGAAAATCCCATGGTAAGTTCACCTTAAGATTGAAATGACTTGAAGGCACACAACAACAACAACAACAACAACAAAATATTTTGTCATTATGAGACTCAGAATTCTATTGCTTGTAAAAATGAAACCAGTGAAACTAATAATTTGAAACTTTACATCCATTATCTACTTGAATGTTTGCAAATGTGTCAAATTTCAAACAGATCCAATAAGAGTTACAACAGGCACAATAAGTTTAAAAGAGTACTGAAACCAACATACTTACTCTTCTTAACTCAAATTTAAAGACGGATATATTGATATTCCTATCAATGTATGAAAGAAGAAGCCTAGTGACATATTTTATACTGTATTCTTAAGGGAAACAGCATTTCATTGGTTTTGTTAAGTTTTGTTAAATTTTGAACAGTGGTTCATTGTGAATCTATAATACGACTAGCACATCAGTGTTTCCAAAGGGATTCTAAAACCTTATTATTCAGGATAAAGATTAACTCACTGAAACACTAGTCCCACCTCTCTGTCATGTGTGGAAAATATACAGTTTACAGTATAGCATAACAATAGCAAGTACATTTCTATACCGCTTATCAGTGAACTAGCACCCCCTAAGAGGTTTACAATATGTAAGCCAATTGCCCCAACAAGATGGCTACTCATTTTACCAACCTGCAAAAGGATGGAAGGCTGAATCAGTCCTGGAGCCCTCCTCTAGCATCAAACTTACAATGTTGTTGGTGCAGTACTAGCATTTAACCACTGCGCCACCAGAGCTCCTCTTATGAAGCATGAAGAGAATAGTATTGTCTATATATGCTGTTGTGTGCTTTTTGGCAACCCTAAGGCAAACCTCTCACAGAAGTTTCTGAGGCTGAGAGTGTGATTCATTCATGGTCACCCAGTGGATATTCATGGCTAAGTGAACAATCTAACCATGGTTTTCAGAGTTGTAGTCCAATGCTCAAACCACAACATCACACTCTCATCTTCTATATATATAGCCTCTCAATGTATCTAAAGTCAGTTTGTCAGTGGTTCAGTTAGGCAATTGCCCCAAGCCTCTCATGGCTAGAGTTTCAGTGCTGAAGGTGAAACTTGATTCCTCTTTTTTAGCCTTGGACAGGCTCAGAATGTTCTTCTAGATCAGCAACTGAAGGCAGAAAGCAGAAGATGGGGGAAGGACGGCAGAACATCTCAAAGGACAGCTCTCCCTGCCTTGGGATCTCCAGCTGATGTGCAGAATCCAGAACTTTCTTTATAGAAATGGAAAGCCACTGAATCTGCCCACTGCCAATCCTATCAAAGGTGTCTTTAAGCCTTTTTCTTTCTCCTACACCTGTCCAGTATGGTAGAACACTAGAGGAGCAGTTGCAGGTAGAACTGCCTAGAGAACGAGAGACAGTGATACAAGAAAGTGGAAAGTGGGTGGGATGGGTTTTCTTGTGTATGTTTCCTGTAGAGAGTGGGTTTGTGTGTGCTTTTTATGTAGCAGGGAATGGTTTTATATTCCATAGCCAAACCAGAGGGAGAACATCTTCCCTCTCATCTATCTAGGAAGCTCTATCCCACACTAGCCAAAAGAAGATCAGTTTGAAATTCCAGAGGATCCAGCATTAGCCACATCTCTTGCAGTGTGTTCCAGCCATTGGAGATAAGCTGGAACACTGCTTATTAAGAAGTTTCATGAGCAGGGCATTGCAAACAAAGAGACCATGACACTTGTATAGAGTGAATAGTGAGAAATATTTTCTCTTTGTTTTCCACCTCTCTCTGGTCTATGTATTCAAGCATTTTGCTTCCTGTAAGGCAAAGGGGCTTAGAATTCAGTGCTTTGGGAATGCTTTCTAGACATGTGAAAAATGAAACATTTGCTAAGAGTCTTTTTCAGTCTTTAAAAAATCTACATGGACAAAGAGATATTTAAAATCAAAATGAGCTATACACACAGGGTGACCAGATGTCATAGCTGCAAAGGAAGAAAAAGCATCACAAAATGTAAGATGTTCAAGAAAAAGGTAGGACATTACAAAATAAAAGCTAAAAACACTAATACAAATATAAATTCATTTCAAATGGTTTCTTTACAGCTGTATTACATATACAGTACTGTATTTCAGAGGTGTCACGACAGAGGTAGAGAAGTGTAGACTGCACCAAGTGACACTCTAAAGAGGGGTGATGCCACTGTTTCCCAAACATGTGACTTTTGGCAGAGCCAGGCTGTGGCATTTGCCTGCATCTCATTAAAATGATATGAGAAGGTTTGAGTAGTGCAAGGCTCAGTGAGAAGAGAAAGGAGAGGCCCCAGAGGGGTTTTTTTTAAAATAAAATTTAAATTTTAAAATACTTTTTTAAAAAAATTATTCTTTTAAAATTTTCTTTAAAAGCTCACATCTTACCCAATTTTCACTGTAACCACATGAAAAGATGCATATATAAATGCATTTAGCTGTGAGTATGACATCGTAATACAGTGGGCCCTTCCATTATGTGGGGGATCCGTTCACCCCTCCCCCTGCGTAAGGGAAAAATGTGCATGCTTGAGTCTCATTACTTCTTCCGGAGTGCGCGAGGGTTTTTTCTGGCACTGTGTAAGGTGCACCTGTGTATGACTCGGCTGCACTGTATAAAACTTGAATTTAATTTTTGCAAATTATTTATATCACAATTATTACCATTACATTTAGTGATATACAGGAATTATGATTTATGAGTAACATTAGGACAAAAGCATTAGTGTGGATTCTGTATGGTGTGTGTTGGATGTGGTTGACACCATTAGTTATCACACTTAGAGTGAACCATAATTTTAAAACAAGATTTTACATCAAGGCATTGACTATCATTCTGTGCTTCCATTAATCTTCTAGCTTTGGATAAACTATCCTGTAAACATCTCTGACATATAATGCTATTCCTTCTCCATTCCTGTTTGACCTGTTTCTCTTAAAAAGGTTATACCCCTCTATTTCTACATTCCAATTATGAGTCTCATCCCACCAAGTTTCAGTGATGCCTATTATATCCTATTTGTTTTGCTGTACTAAGAGTTCAAGTTCATCTTGCTTATTTCCCATACTCTGTGCATTATTGTAGAGACATCTAAGACCATGGGGTCACCCTATTTGCTGCCTGTGCAAATTTTTTGCCTCCCACTGTTGGTTCCTTGCACTATTTGCCTTGTTCCCTCTATGACAGTTTGGCTATTTTCTCCAGCCCTTTTGCCTTCCAGAATACTGTCTCCCTCCCCCACATAACTCAGTTTATAAGTTTCTTAATTTATTATTTGTGGGTTCTTTTTTTTTTTTAAGTTGCAGCTCTTTTAACTATTTATAAAAAAGTATATTGTTATCTCACTCTTCTACAGTTCTGATGTTCTACTGTAGTTCTTCAAAATTCTGTGAGCTTTCCAGTGCCAAAGGATATTTGACCAAACAACACAATTTCACAAAATTTTTAAAAAAAGTTTGGTCAAACTATCAAAACTCAGTTTGTTTGTTTTTTTGGGGGGTGGGTTTTTTGGGCTATGTGGCCATGTTCTAGAAAATTTTCTTCCTGACTTTTCACCAGCAACTGTGGCTGGCATCTTCAGAGAATGCTTTGCCTGGAAAAAGTGGGTCTATATGAGGATGCCAGCCACAGATGCTGGCGAAATGTCAGGAAGAAAATTTTCTAGAACATGGCCACATAGCCCAAAAAACACACAAAAAAACATGGATGCCGGCCATGAAAGCCTTCGACTTCACAAAACTCAGTTTGTAAGTAAGACTGGTCACATGCGCAGAAAGGGTTTCAGCTTAGCTTTATTTTATTTTCTAGACATTCTAGACAAAATTAGAGGCAGAACAATATGATAGCATGCAACAAACACTGCATATCAGTTTTGAGTTCTGGAAAATATATATATTTAGAGAAATGTGTGTGTTTTAACCTAGATTTTTTATTTTCCAATAAAATTATTCCTTTCAAATTGAGCTGAGAGGCATTTATCCAGTTTTGTTGTTGAGACATAAGAAATTACAGTGTGCCCTTGCCTTATGCAGGAATCCATTCCGGACCCCACCATGTGCTTGAGCCCCATTGGAACTAATGGAGGTTGTGCACACAGTGCAGCGCATGCACCATTGACTCTTCTTTTCACTGCTTTCAGCATCAGCTGAAAGCTGCATATGCCGCACCCGTGTATGACACTGGTGCACTGTACTAACCTGCAAAACTGTTACACTCCAGTGTTATGAGTAAAAAGAGTAAGAGTAAAAAGACTTGGAAAAATACATATAGCAGACTTGATGGGCAATAGACTAGGGTGTGTATTTCTGCTTTTCTAGTCTGCTGAATTGGAATTTGTGAATATATTCCAATTCAACTTTGTAGTTTTCCATTATTATTATTATTATTATTATTATTAGACTGCTACTCTGAGGTCTGAGATGGAATGCCCAGGAAGATTGAAGTGTTCTGCAAGGGGTCTTTGTGTATTCCGATTCCTAATATCTGATTTATGTCCATTTATACCCTGGTTCAGAGACTGGCGTGTTTGATGCAGATTTGTGACTCTAATGTTGTCAGTTTTCTTTCTCTGCATGATTTTTTTGTTTTTGTCCTCCTCATCTCTTTCCAATGGAAAAGCCAGTATGCTTTGAAAACTAGTGCAATGTACTTTTGGTTGGTCTAATAACTGTGTGTATGTATACAATGTTTACACTGGATATTCATAAAGGTAAGGTAAAAGGTAAAGGTAGTCCCTTGACATGAATAATGTCTAGTCGTAATCAATTGTAGGGGGTGGTGCTCATCTCTGTTATGAAGTCAAAGAGCCAGCATTGTCTGTAGATGATTCCGGTGATCATGTGGCCACCATGACTGTATCAAATGCTGTCAACTTCCCACCAAAGTGGTACCCACTTATGTACTTGTATTTGCTTGCTTTCAAACTGCTATGTTGGCATCCCATCATGCAGCACTCAGGCCTCAAACTGCCACTTCTGATGTTCCAGTCATCAGAATTGATGTCTTAACCACTAAAGTTAACCCTCTGAAATATAAGAATGAAAATGTGAATCCTATATTATTATTTTTTTGGTGCATCTTTTAAAAATAAGTTGTGATGGCCAGAAGATGCTTCTGAAGCACTGCAGCAGGAATTGGTCACTTTCTCCAATTTGGCAGGCTCCCCATAAGCACCTGTGTAACCACTGGATGAAAAGAGGACTAGATAGCCCTCTGGTGTGAGCCAATGTGGCTTTTATATTTCAATGTTCTTAATCAGACCTTTGAAAAAAAAAACCATTTTTATTTCCACAAATCCAGCAGCCAACATAGCCAGAGACTATGCTAGCTGAATTGGAGAGCTGCAGTCTGATCAAGTAACTTTTCCAAGCTCTGTATCCTGATTGCAGAAGCAATCCGAGTGTCTAGCACTAAAAGCTGAATGCTAGTTGAGCTTTCTGTGTGATCCAACTTTACATTCTTATATTTGATGGTGAACCAATATGCCATAACTCCTACAGCTGTATGTAGGGAAGGCAAGAATAAAGTGAGGTGTGGGATAATGAAGTTTTTTTTTAAAAAAATAAAATTGTAATATTAAAATACCAAGTCATTCTTACCAAGGCTTTCAACAGTTATCACCAAGGCTGTAGAAAACAGCTACAGTTTACATGTGCAGCCAGTTGCTTTTCTAATTGCTACAGCAGGCTACCACTGGGAAGAACAAAGGAAATATTTAGCACATCGTAAATTCTTCTGCAGCCCTGCCAAGTGGTTGGAGTTCAGATTACAATTTATAACCAACATTTGAGAGCAATTTTGACTGCACTTTGAGAAAGTAGGTGGGGAGGGTGCTCCTCATTGTTTCTTCTAATGCAGCAATAAATGTCTGTGTGAATAAGTTGTGGCTGAAAATGCCACACTCAGCTTGTCTTTTAACTTAAAGGCAATGAAGGATTACAATGTCAGAATGTAGCCAATTGATAAAATATTTTGATAACTTCAGTTATCTTCATGCAAACATATTACAAATTATTATTACTGGCCACCTGCTTGCTTGTCTTCTGCTGAAATCAAAATACAACATTGGCTGGCTTGTACAGGGCTCTGACCTCAAGATGTCTCTCCTGCAATGCAAAGACAGAATAGGCAAGTACTTTGAAGTTTACAGACATTATGATGACACAGTAGATAGTTCTACCCTTTGCTCATGTACAGTTGTATCTACAAGCCACTAATTTAAAAGTAGGAGACAATATTTTTGCTCATCTAAACGTCTGTTCTATGACGTAGCTGGTGCTGTGATACTACTGTGATTTTTTTTTAAATAATCCTTCTGGAAACTGATAATTGTTTTCAGATTGGAACAATATCCCTTTGCTTAGTAGTATTTGTATATCATTATATTTGATTCAACCTGCACTACATTTGTAAACCTCTGCACACCATCCGTACAGTCGGGCTTTATTTAAGTAAATAGCTGTTATTGTGTGCCTTTAACTCATTTCTGACTTATGGCAATCCTAAGGGGACCCTATCGCTGGGTTTTCTTGGCAAGATTTGATCAGAGGGGGTTTACCTTTGCCTCATTCTGAGGCAGAGAGAGTGTGACTTGCAGTGGGTTTCCATACTACTACAACTACTACTACTACTAATAATATAGATTTATTTCTAGCCCGCCCAATCACGGAGAATCCGGGCGGGTTACATCAAGTTACATCAAGTTACAGTAAGATTAGGGGAAAAAATCAAACCCTAAATCTACCCCCCATACCCAACATTAAAACAGAATTAAACAATGATGATATAGCATTAAAAACATTAAAAACATTCAATAAAAAATAGACATAAAGACAGGCGAGGAAGAATAGGCAGAGGAGGGCACAAATATCTCTATATCTCGGGAGGGTAACTATGGCTGAGTGGGGATTCAAACACTGGTCTCTAGTCACAGTCCAACATTCAAACCACAACACCCTGCTGGCTCTCTAAAGTAAGCATACCTTGGGCAAGACTTTCTACCAGATTGTGCATTGTTCCATATTTCTTTGGCCCATATGCCTGTGTACTGTATGTATAGAAGAAAGTATGCAGATTTACAGTATGTACTTAATTTCGGCCTGCCATTGAATCCATTTGGTGTCCCTAAATTACTGAAATCAGTGGGACTTAACCATGTTCTTCAGTTATCTTAATTTCGATATGATAAGCATCTAATGTTCCCTGGCTTGTTCTTTTAATATCTGACAACATTGAATTGAGAAGGAGGTTTTCACTGATGCTAAGAAGAGTGTCTTCTCTCTGGGGGCAAACAGCAGCTTTGAAATGGGTAGGGAGCAGCACCCTTGGTTGAAACCACAGTGAAGGTGCTAAAGCACTATCTGCCATGCTGTGTCCAAAGCCAGAGGAAGAAAGGAGAAGTGAGGAAGCACAGCAATAGCAAGAAGGGAGGCAAAGGGAAATGAAGGGAGGGGTGGAGGAGAAGGAGCAAGTGAGTAAGGGAGGGGAACTAGAGGAGGTGATGATGGAGCAGCCATGTTTCTCCCACCTCAGACAGCAAGACAGCTCAAGCCACCACTGCAGTTTCTGGATCTGGGAACCATTCCAATATAAAGTCTTGTTTTACCAGCATTCAGTTTCTATAAATTATTATATTCATGGTATAATTTCTCCACCCCCCCCCCCCTCCAGTATTCCACTGCAATCCTTTAGTTTTAGAATTATTTTTGCTGTATGTAAACCTAGGGAAGTGCTTGTTGTGCTTTCTGTGACTTTTTAAAATGACAGCCCCATAAATGGAAGGGAGGGATGTGATTAAAAAGTGTTGACTACTCGTGATAGGAAATAGCTTTTATACATGTTCTATAATTGACATAAACTGTTGAACACATTTGTTTTAAAATAGAATGTTTCACCCATGAATAATGCTTAACATTCTTTTCTGCAGAATTCATTCACACCTGGTCTATTCAAAAACTACAAGTCTCTTGCTCATTAAAGGAAGTTAATAAGCACATTTCACAGGTGAAATAGTCCTAAATTAGGTGCAAAGTATTCTGCTAATGCCTTGTGGATTATTTTAAAATTGACCTGTGTATTTTTTTTTTTCCCCCAGTTGCATGCTACTACATCTCTCTGCCATGGCTATTTGATGGCTGTGTGTATGCATTAAAAAAATTTAAAAAGCGATGCTGTGATACATTTCCCACAGCATGTTCCATGCTTTTCTAAAGACAGTTCAAAAGTGTATGAAAACAGACATATACAGTATTCTTGCTATGAGGAAACAAATGAAATGTTTTTTCTTATCAAATATAAAATCAATCCAATAGGAACTATATAACTTTTGGAATAACAGTGCTTCAGTGTTGGTCATAGCCTCATTCTCCCCTAATGGAATTGGGCATGATGCCTATTGGGATTGTAATGGATTGCAAATTCCTCCAATGGTTGGACACATTACTTCTCTGCCAACACAACCAATTTGGGGATAGAGAGGGGGAAATGGAAAGAAGGAAGAGTGTTTCATTTATCAGATGCCATACTTTTATTTTGGTTCAATGTAACCTTAACATAATGTAAAAAGGCAATGTTTTTAATGTATTGTAGTATTTTGAATTGTATAGTTTTATTGTTTTTAATAGTTTGAAATGGTCAGTAGACTAATTCATTAAATGGATCTGATCTCTGACTACACCCCGAGAACCTGCCAGCTAGGGTGGCCAGCATGTAACATCTCCAAGTTCCCAAATCCACCCACCCTATAAGCACCTGTTCCTTGTGGTATAATAGAAACTGATTTTGAAATTCTAATTCTACCAAAAGATGTGTGCTACCTAGCACTGATGCCCAAAGCCTCCACTGGTTTGCAGAACTAGCTATACAGTGCTTTGTAGTAGGACCATACAACCTCTATTTTTTCATTCTACAGTGAAAATTATCACTTTTGCATCTATCCTTGTTAGTCATACTTCTACCTGAAGAAAGTGAGATTAGAAAAGTTCCTTTTTTTGGACTACAGTTCTCAGAGAGGAGGCTGTCCATGATAGCTGGGGTATTTCTGTTGCAAAAGTATTCTTGTGGTCATGGTTCCCAGCAACTGGCACTTTTATGTCTCTAGTATATTACACTGGAGCTGACATATGTAACCATCCTGACACTGGCAAAACCAGTTTTGCCTTGGAAACTCCCGAAGGTGGGGAGAATAGATGAGTGTAGGATGCCCCCATGAGGGGTCAGATAGTGTTGAAATGTGAGTAGTGAGCCAGGAAGTCATTGTCCCTGTTCAGTTCATTGCAGAGGGACTGTAGTTTATGGATGAATTCCAATTCTGCTGTTTCTCTTTCCAGTTTACCTTTGTAGTTCTTTTGTTCCAAGGCCAAACTAGTCTTGCCATCTCATTTCAATATCCAGTGGCTATGTCTTTGTCCACAAACAACCATAGTTAAAACTGGACTTGCTACCTCATTTCCATACCCCAAGGATTTTGAATTTGAACTGACATTCTCACATACCTATGGGCGGGTTACAGACCGCCCATTTGGAACGGGCTGTACCCGCCCCTTTCCCCAGTGTATCGGGGCCTCAGCTGCCAGAACGGCAGCTGCTGAGGCCCCGATCCGCCGCTTTTCAGGCTGCGGGGAAGTGGCAAAATGCCGCTTCCCCGCAGCCTGAAAAGGGGTGTCCCTGGGGTTTCAAACCCCAAGGGCACCCCGCGGCGGCAGGGAGAAGGAGAAAGGGGCCGCTTGGCCCCTTTCTCCCTTGCTTCACTGGGCGCAGCCATCTGAAGGCTGCGCCCAGCGAGGCAAAGTGGCGCCGCAAACCAGGAAGGAGCTCCGAAACGGAACTCCTTCCTGGTCTGCGGAAAGGGTGAACTAAGCGCCCTTGCGCGGACCAACAACGTCACGTCCACGCCGCCCCGTATAGAGGCGGCGCGGTTGTGACGTCGTCATGGTGGCCCCCATGTGGAAGGGGGGCGTCATTTTGTACAGACTCAGTCTGTACTAGGGTTAGGGGGGGTGCCAAAGCACCGCACCTTCCTAACCCTAGTACGGACTGACTCCGTACTTTAATGGCGGTGTGTAACCTGCCTATGGCATATATATATATATATATCTCCCTGGCTTCAACTCCACCCAAAGCATCTGAGGAAATAAACTGAAGTCTATGAAAGCTCATGCTGCCAACTTCTTTCTTTCAGTTAGTCTCAAAGGTGCTACAAGAGCTCTCTA
>NC_056522.1:95761221-95781844 GCF_019175285.1 Sceloporus undulatus
CATAATGATTCTACAGACTAACATGGCTATATCTTTGAATTCTACCATTATGAAAGAAGTTGGCAGCATGAGCTTTTGTAAACTTAAGTTTAGTTCCTCAGGTGCATTTGATCCAAATAGTTTAGGTTTTTGAGCTCACATATGATTAACAAAATATGTCAAGACTGATAAGTAAACTGATAAGTAAAGTTTTGATCTTTGGTAGGGCTCCAAGGGACTACTACTGTGTGAAACTCTGTAAAAGTTAGTGCCAGTGAGCACAGGCAATACTGAGCTAGATTACCGGTAACCAATAGCCTGACTCTTTAGATAGCAACATCTTTGATATTTTCATCTTTATTCTGCATCTTATGTCTGAAATTTTTTCTCAGAATATATATGATCTTCTTTTAAAACCTTCCTTGTCCATAAAACCTAGAGTTTCATTGGCATAAGACTTCATAATTTGGAGAAAGATCAACTATGTTTCTGTATTATGCCGGTGGACTAGAAATTTATGACACTTTATCTCTCTGGGCTCCAACTGCTGCCTGATGCATAGCACTAGAGTGAAGATGCTATCAGGAGGACTCCGAGGAACATTTGAAAGAGGTTCAGGAGCCAAAAAATAGCCAGTGTTGTCCTCCTGGACCTCTAGTGTACTTGCCAGGGACCTGAGAGTGCACAGCTGTGTTGTTTTTGAGACTACACAACTGCAGGTGGATGGTAGCCAGGAGCCTCTCATCCTCACCAGCCAATGACTGGCTGAGGAGGTATGCCCAGTGTCTTAAAACTGGTATTTTGTGGGGGTTGGGGAGGAGGTTCATTGTGCACTGAGGTATTGGATACATTTCCTGCATTTACTCCAATAAGACTTAAAGTGGCATAGTGTGAGGAATCCTTTTGGTGTCTTAGGTCATCAACAGGACTTCAGGTGTCATCTCCACTCCATGTTGCCTGCCACAGATTACAAATCAGATGATTGTTTCATCAGATGGTTAATATAGGAAAGCTTTTCCATTTGATAAGGCCCACAGCCTTTACCATACATGAAAAAAAAGTACAGATGACCATATACATATTTTTAAAAAACACCATGATAATCCAATTGTTTGTATTGGTTCTCAACTGAATTAAAATTCTCTTATTTTAGGATAGCAATTCAAAATAAAGATATAGATCTGATACAATCTGATACCATCCGGCTTTGGAGGGAGAGATGCAGGCCCAGTTCTATCAGGCCTGGCCTGGACTAAAAAGCAGAGCCGTTCCTCCAGTCCATCTGCCTTGGACCAGGCCTCAGAGAGAGTGAAAAAATGCTGGACCTGATCCCCTTCTCCATTGCCATCCCCTTCTCCTTTTGTGTCATGTCTTTTTAGATTGTAAGCCTGAGGACAGGGAACCATCTAAATAACCATTTGTAAGCCACTCTGAGAGCCTTTATGGATGAAGAGCAGGGTATATATACTCTAGATAGATAGATAGATAGATAGATAGATAGATAGATAGATAGATAGATAGATAGATAGATAGATAATCTTGGCCATCATCAATGCTAAAACATAAGACTTCATTGCCAATATCTTGCTGAGTTAAGAAAAAGAGAAAATAGATCTTCTGAACATCTGCTCTCATACTCACAGCTACTATTGTGGTTTAGCACTGTTCTCACAGCAGCAATGTGCTTTAAAGTTTCTAAAAGTTGATTGATTATCCTGGAATTCCACATAGTTTTAATTGATTGACCACATACATTTTTTGTGAATGAGTCTGGATACCTTCTTAAAGTTAGTGCATTTCTGGCTGGATTACAAAAACAGAGTTAAAAAAAATGATTTGGAATCATATTTGACAGTAAAGGGTTCAGCTCTAAATTAATAGGTGTCCTTAAATTTTCATTTGGCACAAAAGAAAACCTTTTGCTGGAAAATGCATGTCTGCATACTATTTAAAGTGACATTCTTACCAGCAAATATTTTCCCCATATATCTCTTCTGGGGCAAAGCCCATTTTAAAAAAGATATCTGATACTTTTCTTGTTCAGCTGAGATTTGTCTTTTAGATAGCAAAATATCTTTTAAAAGGGTCTTTGTAATAAAATAATTTGGTACATTTAACTTTGGCCTTTTTGTTTATTACACTGTTTAAAGTTGCAATCCTGCACACATTTACCTAGAGGCAAATCTTATTGAAATCTATTGAGCTTCCTTCTCAGCAGTCACACTTAACAGTTGTACTGTAGTAATTTAATGTTTTGAAAATACAGTGATCATTTATACAGGCTAGTCTGGTAAGATTCCAGTTATACACACAGGGCCCTATGAAATCTGATCCAGTATATGCTTATTCAGATATAAGTGCCAATGAGTCAAAGTAAGTAGAACTCTGAGAAATTGCAAGGGTCATGCTGTCAGGAGGATTCTGGGAGCTGCTATAGTCAAAAATGTAACTGTTATGCCATTATTATTATTATTTTCTGATATTCTACTTTTCTCCCAATACAGGGACTCAAGGCAGCAAACTGCAAATTTAAAACAATACAATTTTAAAACAATACAACATTAAAATGTATAAATATAATTTTTTTAAAAAAACAAACCATTTAAAAAGTTAAAACAGAGAAGAGTTAAAACAGAATATGTTAAAAATACAAACTTTAAAATTTAATTAGCACAACATTCCCAGCCCTTATCAGTTTGCAAAGGCCTGCCAACACAAGAATTTATGCATTTGTCGTTCTCTGCTACTGGAAGGATAGCAGGGATGATGCCATCTTGGCCTCTCTAGGGAGGGAGTTTCAAAGCTTGGGAGCAGCCACTGAGAAGGACCTCTCTCTTGTTCCCACCAAACACACCTGAGAGAGTGGTGGGACAAAGAGAAAGGCCTCTCAGGATGATTTCAATACTCTGGTGGGCTCGTACAGGGAGATACGGTCCTTCAAATAGCCTGGACCCAAGCCGTTATAGGGCTTTATAAGTCAAAACCAGCACTTTGAATTATGCCCAGAATTGGACTGGCAGCCAAAGGAGCTGTTGCAACAAGGGTTTTTGTATACTCACTGTACTGAGCTCCAGTTAGCAGCTCTTTGGGCTATTTGAAGTTTCTGAGTACTTTTTAAAGGCAACCACATGTAGAGCACATTACAGTAATCCAAACGGGATGTAAAAAAGGCATGTACCATCATGGCCAGATCTGACTTCTCCAGGAACAGGCACAATTGGCACATGAGTTTCAGCTGTGCAAAAGCACTCCTGGTCATCACTGATACCTGGGCTTCCAGGCTCAGCGTTGGATCCAGAACAACCCCTGAAGAAGTACTTCAGAGGGAGTAAACTCCATCTAACACAGGCTGAATCTCTATTCCAGGATCTGTCTTTCAGCTGACCAGGAACACCTCTGACTCTTCTGGATTAAGCTTCAATTTGTTTGCCCCCATCCAGTCCATTACAGTCCAGTCCATAACAGTGGCCAGACACTGGTTTAGGACAGGAACAGCTTCCTTAGAATTGGGTGGAAAAGAGTAATAGATTGGTATGCCAGTACCAATGATTTAGATCTTCACTGAAGAATTTTGGCAGCAGTAGTCCAAAAAGGTTCCCCCCCCCCAAATTTTGCAGTGACCCTGGTTTGAACCATAACCTGAATAAAATACCTTCTAAGTGGGGATGCTTTTGACTATGTTTCATTGATCTTAAAGTAAGAGTCGACTAATCCAATTGAACATTTTGTATAGTTATTCAGTTCTACTGAACTGGGTGGGCCCTAATACCAAATAAACTTGCATAGGATCATATGCATGTAAGTTTCCCTCTCCTTCCATTTCTCTTATAAATTACTTTCCCATATTTTTAGATGCAGTTATATTTTCTAGGGAACATGAGCACAGTTATTTATTAGCTACTATGACTCTCCAGATAATTTGAACATAAATTGTGGTGGGTAATAATTTGTTTTTAAAGAAAGTGGCAGTTGTATAGCTGTGTATGGCAAAAATTCAATATATATTTTGGATATAACTAATACTTAATAGTGTCTCTCCACCACCACCACCACCCACTAACCTCCTACCATAAAGCAAACATAAAAAACAACAACCCCACATTGTGAGTTAAGAATATCTGTCTGTTTAAGGATACTACGTTTTTGTAAGCAAAATGTTTTCAGAACCTCTGACTTAAAATTGTAAACTATACATTATGAACTTACAGGACACAATAAAAGACAGAAATGCCAAAGATGAGGAATATATAATTCAGTAATAACGATTTAAGTCCATACGTCAGATCGTATATCGTATATTGTATATTGTAGATAAGACTTGCACACTGAAACAGAAAACTCCAGCAAATGCATTTCTTCTTTTTAGTCTCTGTAAGCTATTACAACCATATAGTTGTAAGACCTCATGGGGTGTGGGCTGGGTTAAAATGCCGATCTGAAAATAATCCAAAGGAAAAGACTCAAGTGTTCATGAATACACACACGCAAACACGTATTTTTAAAAGAAATATAAAATTTAGAATCCTGCCTATTTTGTCTGTTATTTGACTTTGAAAGCTTCCATTTCAAGGAGATAAAGAAATTAAGCAAAAGGCATATTTTTAAATATATATATATATTTCTATCCTTTGGCTTCCTCTCTTGAACAGTATATTCATCCCTGTTGGAAGCCATTATTCCTTCAACTGAATACTAATGGAGCAGTCAAGTTCCTTTTTGTTGCTGAACACTGGACCAATACCCCTTGTTTGTGGCTGTAAATCCTAACATATACCCCACTAAATGTTGTGCAGTGCAGAGGCTTATGTAGTGCATTTTAGTGCATATTCAAAGTGCAGGGACATCAGCACTGTTTGTAATGTGGGATAACTTCAATAGTAGCAGGCAGGTTGTTATAAATTTTGCCTGCTTGCAGGTACTTGCAGGGGAAAGGGCAAATTACTTTCTCTATCCATTAGCGTTCAAACATTCTTAAATACAAAGAGTCTTACAGAAACAATGGCGGGATATAAACCGCCATATAGTACGTATTGTATACGTACTAGGGTTAGGAAGGGGTGGTGCTTCCGCACCCCCCTAACCCTAGTACGGATACAATATGTACAAGATGGCGGCGCCCCTTCCACATGGGCACCGCCATCTTTACGTACTGGACGCATAGCGTCCAGATGTGTCGCGGCGCCTATGACGTCGCGAATGCGCCAGCGGCGCTTCGCGACGTCATCAGTGCACCGCAAGAAGAAGCTCCGAAATGGAGCTTCTTTTTTGCTCCGCGCGGTTTGGCTGCTGCAGCTCCCGCGCGGAGCAAATGGCGCCGGCGGGGAAGCGCCGCAAAGAGGCGGTTTGTATCCCGCCAATGTGCACTTAAAAATGCTCCCCATCTATTCACTATAGCTTACTCACTTGTATGTCTGCATTATATAGTTTACAGGCTCTATCTATTATTCCTGGAAGGGCTCAACAACAACCACTGTCTTGCTATTTCTTAATGCTTGACAATTTGGTACATTTCTGATTGATAATGCATGGGGAAACTCAGCTTTGATGCTCCAATTTTGCCAAATCTTTCAGGAGGCTCAAGCCCCCCCACCCCACCCCACCCCATCCCTCCATTCCTGATTCCATGCAACTAACGTTCAGGCCCACTACATTATTTTCAGTTAGATGCTCTTTGGAGAGTGCATCCAAAGGAGATGCCCACAACTGATGAAACAGTGGCAACATACTATCTTTTCTTTTGACACTTTCCTTGATTTTTAACCCCACACTTTTGAAGAGCCAGGAGTGAGAGACTGGCTAAAGAAGATATAATTTCACAAGCTACGGATATAGTCTCAAGTTAAACCTCACATTTTAAGCTCCACCATACTACTGGAACAATTTGTAACAGAAAAGGGATATTTGAAGCCTTAAATAGAAGTAAACCACAATATGAAGCACACTTTGAGAGAATAAAATTCTGCCGGCATACTTGATGCTTACTTCCAAGTAAACATATGAAGGACATTGTCCTCAAAAATTTACTTTTTGAGGCTATAGCTTTCAGTGCCAAAATGACTGGGGAATTCTGGGTGTTGTATTCCAAACGAGGGAATCTTCAAGATCTGTAGTTTCAGTTGTAATCTGAGTAACACTAGTGTGGCTTGATTATGGGCAGAGATGCTTAGAGTGGAACTTATCACACTAGTGAGAAACAGGATTTAAAGTAGGTTTAGATTAGAAAAACCTACAAATGCGGGAAGTTTATCACATTATGTTACTGCCAAAGTTAAAGCAAAGGCAAAAGGGACAAAAACAGCAGCTTTTTACTTCTGGAACGTCCCAAAAGTAAGAAACTGCCATTTTTATCCCTTTTGCCTTCACTTTATCTTCGCGTTATTTCACTTTGGCAGTAAAGTTGTGTTGAGTGCGCAGTCTTCCATCGAAAGCACTCGGGGGTAATCACCAGGCGACCTTGTAAGAGCTGACTGGCTGTTCAGGAATCTCCTCTTTCCCTCCGATGCTGATAAAACAGACTCTGAAGCAAGCTTCTCCCTCCAAGAGGCACTTTAAGCTTTCAGTTGCAATATGTACAGAATAGAAATCTCCAAAGCTACACAACCACCACCGACCGTCCAACCAAAAACCCACACTGTACAATGCTGCTTGGGGTTTATAAAGACTTTTGCCATGCGACCAACAAGTCCAGCCTCTTCCTGCTGTGTTACCTTAATTCTTGTCCCCCAAGCAGGATGACCATGTATATTTACCACAGTTTTTCAACACTTCCCAGTGCTTTTCGGCACATGATGACCTTGCAGATACATCACATGTCCTCACCCAGCTGTAACCAATTCCCTGGCTATCAGACTGCAAGGATTGCAAAGTGACCCATAGTTACTTTTGCCACTTCTTCACATCTGGACATTTTACATCAGGCTGTATTCTCTAACAAGTTGTGTAATAAACTTCCTGTGTTTGCATTTTTTTTCTAATTTAATTCTAATTTAAATCTCGTTTCTGTTCAGGATTCCACAAGTGTGATAAGGTCCTTAGACTCAGACAGCATATTCACTTATGTCAGTGTGAACCAAACAGCCTAAACAATCTGCACAGTCTGGAGTAAATTTGATTGACCAAAGTCGATCTTAGTTCTGGTAAATATGCATGCATGCAAATTTCTGTGTGTAAAGTTCTGTAACATGTAATCTGTAATCTTTAGCTTTCTTTTCTGTAGAGAGATCCCATTGTTAGTGGGATTTATGAACCATAACAAAGGCCACAGAGATAAATTTCTAAAGCATGATGAAAAAAGACAGTCACTACAATCACTTCCTGACATAGTGCAAGATTTTTATAAATTGTGCTTTATTTGGTGTTGGTCAGAAATGGATGAAGTGGCAGTGTGTCAGTTCCCATTGTACTAAAATGCAGTATACAGTACATTTTGGTTCTATAGACATGAATAGTTGAGACATATGTCTGACAGTACAAATGTATACATGTCTACCTAGAAATAGGTTCAATGTCCTGAATTCTTTTGGTGATCCCAGCTAATATAGGTCCATTGAATCCATTACTGAATGGTGATGATATATTTAAATAATTCCCATTGATTTAATGGAAGTACCAGTAAGATTCAAGCCAATGGAACTTACTCTCAGGTAATAGCTCTGTAGCATCAATAACAGACAAATAATTCTATATATGTGTTCCTCCTACACTGAATAGAATGTACCATAGATATTTCATATTTGATTGTGAAAAATAATAATAAAATGAGCCTTGCCCATTGCTTTTAGACAATTGTTGTTATTCTTATGTGCTTTCAAGTAAGCTTTGACATATGTTGATACTGTGAATGAGAGATCTCTATGAGCCCTGGCAATCAGCAACCCATGTCACATCTTAGAAACTTAGGGTCGTGCCTTTCTTTAGTCAGTCAATCCCTCTGTAATGTTGTCTTCCTCTTTTCCTGCAGCTCTTCACTTTACTGAGCATTATTAAATATACTGTTCAAGATATGAAGCTGTATTGTTTGTTCTGAAAAGTACTGCATGGTTGTTTTCTTTTCACCATGATATTCTACCTGACTTTGGCTGCACCTACACTGCAGAAATAATGTAGTCTGACACCACTTTAACTGCTCAGTTCTATGGAACCCTGGGATTTGTAGTTTGTTGTGGTACTAGAACTCTCTAGCAGAGAAGGCTAAATGTCTCACAAAACTACAGTTCCTAGAATTTCATAGCATTGAACCATGGCAGTTAAAATGGTGTCAAACTGGATTATTGTTGCAGTGTGGATATAGCCTTTGCGGAATAAAACTATTCCTGTAGCACACTAGATTTATAATTCAAAGTGTAATCCAATCCCAACTATAATGCTGACAAAATAAATATGTCAAAGTGTTTGTGCATGTGTATATATTTATATGTATACATCTAAAAATGGATTAAAATACTTATACATTATTGTTCAAATGAGTAGGAATTATAATGAGTTAAGTATGGAGCTGATAAAGCAAATAGGTTTTGAGAATCCATTCTTCATACTGTCAACCATCCATTGCAAACTTGTTGAAGAAAGGGCCATGAGAGAAACTTTGATATAGTGAGATAAATTCCAGTATCACTGCCACACTGTAAAACTATCCAGTAAAAAGGTAGCACATTACATAGTCAGGGGACCTTTTTTGCTCTTAGCCTTTTCCATTATATTGGTTAACTGTAAAACACACATTATTAAATACCTTGTACAATTGCATACTTTAACTGAATTGGAAAAAAATATATGTCATTTTTGTTATTAAAAAACTAAAGTAGTTTACAATGTTAAAACCAAGAAAATAGAACAAATAATTGTTTTTTTAAAAAAAAATAGAAAGTAAACATTAAAACAATAAAATAAATCAATTCATTAAAAGGTCTTTAATTTTATTAAAATCCTCATAGTAGTTGCCACAGCAGCAGACACCTTCCTCCTCACTGTAGCTAATTGAATAGTCTGCATGAGATAAAACAAACTCTTAGATAATCTGCTTCCATCCTGTTCAAGGTTTTATAAACCAAAAGCAACAATTGACCAAAGTGTTTGATAATTAAATAACTGCATTCAGCACAGACTGAACATTTCAAAAATATCATAGACCTGAAAACTGGCAAGTTAAATGAGTATTGGACTGAACAAGGGGAAAATTGCACATATTTTTCAGTGTGTACTGAACTGTGTACAGTTATATGCCTGTTTGGTAATGTCATCTGTACAGTATTACAAGTGTCCTAGATAGCAGACCTAATCCTATAAACTATCATGAGAAGCTTCTGCATACTGTTGCGGTGGGAACAAATAATGTAAATATTGCAAATCACCCTTCTAAAAGAATATGGGAGTCCTAGTATTATTTTTAAAGAAACCCACATTGTATCCTTTCCTTTCCATTTGTGAACAGAAACAGAGGTGGACAGAAATGAATCAAACTGCATGCAGTAGAGAGCTACACCATACTAGCAAAAGGGAAGTGTTTGTGACTAGTGTGGTGTTGGTAAGTTGGAAGCCTTGTACGATTAGGTTCTAGTCCCCTCTCAGTCATAAGGCTCATTGGAGAACCTAAACTGGGAAGAAAGCCATGTCTGATACTTTGAGCTCAGTGTAGAAAAGGTGGATATAATGTAACCAGTGGAAAACTGAGTGGAAATAATGTTGGGGGATATGAAGAAAAGTACCTGGATCTCATGTTCATAGTGATTTTGCAAGCCAAGATCTGAACAATAACCAAGCTACCCCACCCCACACACAAAAAGAAAAGAAAATAAGCTTAGGATCAGTATAGATTGCTCTAAAGGGGTGGCTTGATGGTGCCTCTTTCAGCTCTGAATCAGGGTCACAGCGACTGCATACTGCAGTCCCGATCTGGGGTTTTTCCACCCCAAAAATAAGCAGCAAAATTCCACTCCTTTTTGAGGTGGAAAAAAGCCACCCTTTCTGCCATGGCAGTGGCTCTTCTGCGATCCTGTGGCATGCAGCGTCTGAACGCCGCACCGGCAGACCACCGCAATGCTACCTGCCATCTGGTTGGGCATGCGGCATGACACCGGCTTGGGGGCATCCTCGAGGCATGTGTCATCTAAACATCCTCCCCCCCCCCCAAAAAAAGCTGGTGCTTACTCCAGTCTGTTTCAGCCCTTAGTCTTCATTGGAAAAACATATAAAATAGGTTTACTTAAAAATTCCTTGTATATAGACAAATACACAGTCTAATGGAGGAGAGAGAGAAAAGGCTACAGGTTAGAGTGATGAAGGGAAAGAATAAATGTAGAACATTCAAACAACCAGGAAATCAACAATCATGTAACCTAGCAATTATTATAGACATGGAAAGGTTGCTAACTCTAACAAAGCATGTATTATCTTTGGTTTGTCCTCCTTGATTATGATTTCTTAAAATAGAAAGGTCGCTATCTAAGACATTGTTTTAAGCTGCCCAGAACTCCTCAGATAGAATGTTTGTTGTTGTTCTTAATTGCCACCAAGCTGATCTCAACTTAAATGAACAGCCTTCAATAAAAATGGGTTGGTGAGGCCTATGTTACAAATGTTCCTAGACAATAATAAAGGTGTAGCATTCTTAATCCACAAATACCTTTCTATTTTAGTACACCAGGCAATAATAAATCCAGATGGATGGGTTTTGGTTTTCCTTGTATGATATTTTGAAAAATTAATTATTTTGATTAATGTTTATGGGCTGTGATGCACCAGAGAAGTTTCATAATACAGTAGTTTTAGTAACCTTGTTGACTTAGAATGCAATTATTTGATTGTTGGTGATTTTAAAACAAATTTTGGAACCTTTCTTAGAAAGAAAAACTTCTCCACCAAGGAAACAATCTATAGTGAGAACCACTTTACAGGCATATATGACTGACACAGTTTAATTAACGTGTGCTGAATTGTACACCCAGAAGGAGAGGAGTAGGCTGCTATCTCTTCAAACCCCCATAATGCTTTCAGACTAGAATATTTCTTGATGTCTGCATCTTTGGTTAGAAATATACACACCTGCAAAATTGAATCCTTGATAATATCAGGATAATGTCATCTTTGGTAAGTCCTGACTAGGAGGGATTTATGAAAAGCAAGTCGGAAACCAATAATATTTGATTAGTTGTGGATTTGATTGCTTTAAAATGGATAGAACTGGTCAGCCAGTTATTATTTTTTTATATAATGAGAATGCCTTTGATAAACTTTTCTGGCTATTTATTTTCACCGTGGGGCAAAGCAGACAGTGCAAAAGGTCCACACTGGGACTGTGCCACTGCCATTGTTCCCAGGACCACAGCAGATGCATACATCTGGCCTTGATCCAGGCCTCCATCATGGTCCTGAATTGGGTGCCAAAAAGGAGCAGTGTGTTACTGCTCCTTTTTGGGCCAGTTGTTTGGCAAAGAGCCACCCCCAGGGCAGCTTGCAGTCGTGTTCAGGGCTTGTGTCATCTGAATGCCCCCAAAAGCAGCTTGAAGGTGGCCCTTTGGACCATCTGTTTGAGGCCTGCGTTGGCTAATTTTGGGTTTTTGAAATGGATACAATTTTACATCCAACACCAAGAACAATGTGTGTCTGTGTGTATAAAAGTGTAAATTAATTAATTAATGTTATCTATAAATAGATGTGACATGAGAGGTTTACTGCAAGAATGGAATAGAGAATTGGAATATCTTGTTCTGACTATTGATGGCTATCAGTTTTAACTTCTACAACTAGCATGGCTATATATCTCCAACTATGCACTTTATCACATGAGACTGATAAAGTGAAATTCCAGCAGGATAGTAGCATTTGTGGCTGTACCTTATCACATGACGTCATGTCTGTCCTGTAGCTGTTTCATCTTCCATCCATTCCTGGAGCACTCCTTTTCATTGACAGGTAAAACCTATCAATGTCTCCCAATCATGCTGCTTTTTCATTATCGATGTCTATGTGATAAATTCTTCCCACTGCAATTCCAATAAGCAAGCAGTCATATGATGCAAGTGGTTATGCTCCTCTGCCCGTCCCTCTCGCCATTTCCAACCAGCCTGTTTTTCTTTCTTCTTTTTGTTCAATTTCTTATCTTCTTTTAAAAAAACTTAGTAACTGTGACTGTGCAATTTAGTTTTTTAATTAAAAAAAACAGACTCAAAGGCATGTTGGAAAGGGCTTACATGCACGACAAAGTAGTTGGCACAGCAAACATTTTATGCACATATATCACAGGAACCACTGACAGGGCTGTCTGTATCCAGTCTTCCACAGGTCCTCTTTCTTTCCTACAGGGTACCAGTCTTCAATTTTTTTTCCCCAAGAGGTACCTAGCATATAATTTAGAGGCAATATCCAAAAGACCAATGGGCCTGTAATTGGCTGGGTCTTTCCTGTCACCTTTTTTATATATTGGGGCAATAATACTCAATTTCCAACCTTCAGGAATACATCCAGAGCAATTGATATGAGTAAATAATTTAGCTAAGATCGGGGACCAATATTCCAATTTTGCTTTATATAATTCAATTGGTATCATATCCTCACCAGGTGCTTTGTTGGTGGATTGTCTGGCGATGATTCCTTTAATTTGATTCACAGTGACATTGGGCCATTCAGGGGTATCTAATGGTTTGGCAAGACAAATTGATTGCGACAGATCATGTTGAGATTTATAGATGTTGGAGAAATGCCTCTCCCAGTCTTTTCCTTGCACTGCGGCATCCAATACATATTTTGATGTTCTGGAGCCTTGGACTATTAAACACCATAATTTCTTGGAATCTTTTTGAATAGCTGCTTCTCCTAATTCTTTCCATTGTGCTTCATAGTATTTTTGTTTCTTTTCTTTAGGTAATTTTTTATAATTTTGCCGTAATTGGGCTATCTGTTTTGAGGTGTTTCCTTTGATACCCTTTGCCTACAGGGTACTGTTTGTGTACCTTTTCTACACTGGGGATATTTTATTTAAGTATAATAGAAAATAATGGTTGACCTCATCCTCAAACAGACTAGTGCTATCTTTCTCAACTAATGACTGATACAGTTGCTACAGAGAAGTGATCAAAATATAGTGCATAAGGTATATGTAAATGTGCAAAGTTTGGTTCTGAAATATGAAATCATCAGGTGTTAGGTAGAAATGGAGCTCTTTGGGGAAAAAGCAGCAGACAACACCCTCAAACAGCCTTCCTTGTCCTTGTTTTGAGTTGGTGCTCATATAAACAGACAGAAGCTTTCCACACACCTCAGGTCAATATCCAGAAACACCTTCCAAACAGAGTGCTTATGAAATGTAAAGGATCACTCTTGGGAATGGGAGAAAGGAAATAAATCCAGTTGGTTTGTTAAACATTTTAGAATAGAGAGGCAATCCACCCCTTCCCACCCTTTCAGTCTGACATGGCAATCGTGACATGGAGGCGAATTGGATGCAAAGCATACACAAATGAGGACCACAAAAGAAACATTGTGGGTTATTTCCCACACTACTCTTGGGACATTGGGGAGCTTGTGTTCAACTTGGAAAGGTGTTCTATGGAGTGAGATGAGATGAAATTGGGTTTCTGATCTTCTAATACACCAGATGGTACAAAGTGTATGAGTATTCTAACTTGAAAAGATAGAGAGAGAGAGAGAAGGAAAGAGAGAGAGATTGTTAAGTGGGAGGCTTTTTCAAGCCTTTGAAGTCCTTTTTGGTGTGTTGGATGGCTTGGCCTATGGGAAATGTGACACCTCTGTGGCAATGAATAAATGAAACAGTGATTGATCTGACTGCACAGTATGTTTATTCAAGATGATTGCCTGTTCTACAGGTAACCAGTGGTTATCACTTGCATTTGAATCTGGTGTTACAGTCTTTCCTTGCCTGTTCTAAACACTGCTGTATTTAAAGCAGAATTTAAAACAAAACTGAAGATTTCTCTCAAGGTCAGACAACCTAAGATTTAAAGAGAAGCTGAAACAGCTTTTATAAAGCTAACAGCCTCTCTTTCAATCAGGAATTGAAAAGAGAAATTATTTATAGTGGATTGATGATGAAGTAGTAGCATCACTTTGACCATTTTGTGCCAGAGGAAAAAGATATACAAAACCTCCCAAAATATGCAAAGATAACCTAACACTATACACCTCCAAGATAACCTAACACTATAGACTCACATCCTACATTTCACCGCCTCACATTGTTTCCTTTCCATGAAGAAAAGTTATTTCCCCCCCTACAGGAAAACTGTGTCAGGGAACAGATAAACCTGACCACATGTTACTTTATCTGTGTAGTGTGCATCACCTAAACTTTACTCCTTCTTTTTACTCTGAAGTAAGGTGCTAAACAGACTGGCAATAAATGCCGGCATCGGGGCATAGTGGGGGCATAGCGAACACATGCTGCACACCCCAACTCTGCCCCAATGCCAATGTCATGCTACCTGCCCAACTAGATGGCAGGTGGCACTGCACTGTTTCTTTGGCACAGCATTTAGGTGTGCTCTGTCAAAGAAACCTTGAAATGCTGCCACTGCCACATCAGCAAGGGCAACTTTTTGCCACTCTAAAAAGGAATGACATTTTGGCAGCCCCTTTTCAGCTGGCAAAGCACTGGATCAGGGCTGCAGCATGTGATTTGCAACGGCCCCAATCCAGTGCTGAAAGGGGCAGCAGCAAGCTGCTCTATCGTGGCAGTCTGCTTAGCCCCTAAGTGAATAGAATACTGAACTGTCATGCACTGATGGGAACATGTGTCTGAAAACATTGTCAGCTCCTAAATTGGATGTGGCAGGTGCCATGTGGATCAGGCCCCACACTCACCTATTTCAGAGGAACCCTGGTGGTGCAATGGTTAAATGCCTTTACTACAGTCAGTCACTCACAAACCACAAGGTTGTGAGTTCAATACCATCCAGGGTCAACTCAGCCTTGCATCCTTCTGAGGTTACTAAAATGAGTACCCAGCTTGTTGGGAGAAATTAGCTTACATATTGTAAACCAATTAGGGAGTGCTTAAGTGCACTGATAAACAGTATAGAAATGTACTTGCTATTGCTATAATTTTAGCTGTGAATGGCTCACTTAAGATAGTTTCTAGTTCAATCCAAAAATCTCCTGGGGAATGGCTACAGATCAAGAAGAGCACCACTGAAATATGTAATTAGATGTTGTTCATAGGTGTATGCTTATATTTTAATACATGCAGGTGTATGTGATTGTAAACAATCCCAATATCAATTGATACAGTGTGGCACACAAATTAAAAACAAACAAGTATGTGTTCCAGTCCTGTGTGTCTTTGATTCTTATGGGCTACTCTCTTAACAGCATTGCCTCCATTTGATGCTTCTTGGAGACTTGTGGGCATGCATTCATGTGACAATCTCTTAGCAGAATAGATTGGCCATAGATCACCTGTATGTAAGTCTGTAAGTCATCCATATGATTTTCCAGAATGGACTCATTCCATTTTCAATTAACATCAATTACACCCAAACCCTGAACACTGGTTAACCTTAACTATGGTTTAGTGAAACAAGATGGCTTCATAAACAACAGTCTGAAGTTGACTTCTTGCAGTAAACATGTTTAAAACTAACCACAGTTGCTCTGGGTTCAGATGATGATAGTGTTGTAATTTAAGAACAGAAGTAAACACTTCTTGGGGAGCATATACAACCTCGGGCTTGTTCACATAACACTAAGCAATAATTTAGTGTTGCATTTGACAGGGGCCATTCACCCGGTCCATGTCTGTTTAGGAATCTTCCCTCACTTCATCAGACTATTAATTATATGGATGGCATATTGAACAAAATGTTTCTAATGTAAACAGGCAAGAGAACATTTCATGAGACATGCCTTATAAAGCCTGACAGCTTTGGAGTCCCAAAAGGATGGATCAACCAAATGTCACTTTTGGGATTTCTCATGTCCCAGCAATATATAGGAGATCTAATGTATCTCTTGTGTAGTGAACCCACACTGAACAAGTTCCACAGGGTTCAATAGAGACATATTGCTTGATGCTCCATGAGTATGATAGCACAGGCAACAAAACAGGTATTGCAGGGTAAAGGAAATTTCATCCAATAATTTGGAAGGTAGAAGGCAGATGTAGAAAGTGAACAAGGATCGTGTCTATGGTCCAAAACACACTGCAGAAATAATCCAGTTTGAGACTGCTACAACTGCCCTGGCTTAGTGCTAGGGAATCCCAGGAGTTGTAGTTTATTGTGGCACCAAAGCTCTCTGACAGAGAAGGCTAAATGTCTCACAAAACTACAGTTCCCAGAATTCCCTAGCATTCAGCCAGGGCAGTTAAAACAGTCACAAACCGGATTATTTCTGCAGTGTGTTGGACCTATGGGATTGTTATTAGGGGGTCAGTACTGTATTTGTGTCTTCAGGGACTCTTTTGGAAACAGATGCTGTGTTCAAACTTGCTAGCTAAGGCCTATTACCATGCATCTGAGGAAGTAGACTGAACTCTATCAAAGCTCATGCTACCAACGTCTCTATTTTAGTTAGTTTCAAAGGTGCTACAAGATCCTTTTGCATACTTTAGTGTTTTTATGTCCTTTTTTTGTAACAAATTACAGCATCCAGATTCTAAGAACTAGTTTATCTGAATATTTGAAGTCCATGTGTTTGATTTGATCATGAATGTTCAATACACAATGGAGCTGCAGGGCACCTGGTTCAAATGCAATCAGAATATTGTGACTTGTGGTCTGCCAGTGTATCATGGTGTTCACAAGATGATACCAATACTTCAAAACTGGGGAAGGGGCTGTTAAATTAATTTGTAGATTTACCCTTTTTTTCCTTGGTGTGTAGTTCTAATGCCAAGATTTATTGTGCTTACTCATGATGATTTGTTGATAGGGTACTTAATACTTAAGTAGTTATTTACCATTTATAATGGTGTCTACAAAAGTGCATAATTGATTTAGCAATATCTAACTCATTCACTTGTCAATTCTAATTTCCTTGATGAAGAAATAGGGCATGGGGAAGTCAAATTACGGTGGGGAATGTTGAGGGATGGACAGGTGACATCATTAAACAAACCAGCTTTAAAGTAGTTTTTTTTAAAAAAAATATTGCTAGGCAATATTTTTCTGTGAGTCCAGAGCTAATAATCCTTATCATGTTTTCCACATTTTACACCATGTTTAATATAATTAAAGCTGAAAATGAGCCACAGCCTAGTTGAGCAAAATTTAGCTTTCCATTTAATCCAGTGATGGTGAACGTTTTAGAGGCCAAGTGCCCAAACTGCAACCCAAAACCCATTTATTTATCTCAAAGTGCCACGTCCCTCTGGCTTTCTAGTAACAAACTCTGGCAAACTCTGTGCTGGGGTGACAGTGTGTGTGCCACAGAGAGGGCCCTGCGGCTGAAAGAAGACAATACATCACAATATGTTAGGAGAGTTATATAGTGAATTAAAAGAGAATGGGCCATTGCAGTTGTATGATGAGAGTCCTCTTCATTATCTTGGAAGTGCAAAGGGAAGGGAAAACTTCCTTCTAAAGGCAGCTACTTATTGATTTGCTTGTAGCTTGAAAACATAAAGCCAATACGGCTTCTAGGAGCACTCAGATTTCAATTCATAAGTGGCATTTGTACCATGAACCAATTTGTACCATTTGTCTACCTCCATTCATTATGCTGAGAGCATGAGAAATGAATGCACTAGTACCCATTTTAGTTTTTTTTTCTTTATTGTTACATTACTTACTTTTTACTGCTTTTTAATGTTTTATTGTATGTTGCTTTGCAGGTAGTGGCACCTAATATGTCTTAATGGTGTGGGATTTTAGTCCACACTTTGAATGAACTATCTAATATGATGTACCTTCTTTGGTGATGTGGTTCAATAACTTTTAAACTTTGGACTAAACCCAGAACCAGCTTGACCACAAGACTGATATGGAACCCACCAGCTTCTCCTGTCCTCTATGACTTAGGAAGATACCAAAAGTTCAAGAATAAAAATAAAACATAGCCAACTTGTGCTCTGATTGGCCTTCTTTTGGTCAGATTATTGGGTATTTCCTTTTCCCTCTCTAGGGTTTGCATCCTTTTTATTGTCCAGCACATAGCCCTATCTATGCTCTTGCATAGTTGGGAGAGAGGTACATGAATGTATGGTTCTACCTGGCCACTTAACATTATCTGCAATTCAGCTCCTGTCACCTAGTAAATCTTTGATTACCTTGAAACAAATTTCAGCTGTTCTATACATGTCTTCCTCTCATTGACAATTGATCCTGTCTCTGCCACCAAAAATGTGATGCCTAGTATCTTACTCTGGGTTAACCGGCTCACCAGTCTTATAGGAATAAATAGCCATTTTTTCTCAGTTGAAATCATTGTTTCAGTCCTATGTTTTTTATACATTACCTGTCTGGTTAGGAAATGAGACCATCTCTGGCCTGGTACAGATGGGCCCTTTGCGGTGCACCCATGACATGCTAGGGTTGCTTGGGGGCGGGGCGTGCACATGCCCTGCAACTCTAGCATGTCATGGGCACACCGCAGCTGCACTGCATCATCCAAATGGTGTGCGCAGTGATGACGTGCCAGCAGTGCAGCGTCCAAATGGGGCTGCGCTGCTGGCATGTCATTGCGCCATCACTGGCGCTTTGATGTGGCACTTGTGTGCGCTCCTTTCTTGCGGTGCAGCAGTGCTGCGCAATTTGGTTGCTACGGCATTGCTGTGGAGCAAGGAGAGACACCTCCCCAGCGCCTCTTTTTGGCACTCTGTACCATGCCTCTTAAACCTTCTATAATTTAAAACAGGGCAGAGGGTGAGGCATCATCAGACTATTGAAAAATAATCTCCACAATGAGCTTTACTAAATATAATAGCTGAATTTACTTATTTATTGACCAAAAGGACGAGGTTTACACATGGATAACCAGAATTTACTTATATTCTAGAACATATAGTAAAGTATACATGTAATTAAGAACATTTTTCTGTTACTTAAACACTCACACTTTCAAAGTAGATTTTCGAGTTAGATTATTTCAAGTTAAAGCAGACCTGCACAGGCTAGCAGTAAGTCAGGGCCAAAATTAAAATAGGTTACCTTCTTTGGGTCGCAGCTAAGTTTGGCAGTGTGTGTGTGTGTGTGGCAGTAGCCACTCAGGGCTCCAAGGGCCTTGAAGGTGGTGGAGGTGCCTGTGCTTTCAAGACCTAACACCGTGTTGCTAAATTAAGACTCAAATTCCCAATGTATCCATACAGCTTGGACTGAAACTAATAAGACTGCAAAAGAATGTTGGAAATAACTGGTCAGACACACTGAGGAGGAATTATGAATACTACTTGTTCATTACAATTTTGTGAGCAAAGGACAGATGTGAAGAGCTCCAGAACATACAATACCTTTAATTGTTATTTTTATACTTAGGGAAGTTAGATGCATTGTGTCTGCCCAGTGGTATAATAGAGTGTGGAATGAGGGGTAAGGAGGCAAGGACTGAGTGTGTCAGAGGTTTCTGAACCATTGTGGGAGAGCAGTTTCTGAGTGAGTACTCAGAACAGCTTGGAATGGAGCAAACCCGTGTGATAAACAGCCCACTGGAAGGTCCCTGGCAGATGCTATGAAAAGGTGGGTGTTAAGTGCTTTTTTCAGGATATTAAACCAGCATCCTAACTTGTAAAAAAAATGAATTGCCACTGACATTTTGTCAGCCTATTCATAGTCCCTGTCTGGTACTTTTTGCAGTCTGGTAACTATTATGTAGGAGAGATCAATATTCTCTCTTCAGTGGAGGAATATAAATAATGATTTCCAATAAAACCTATTTCAGTCCATTCTGACTAGAGGACAGAGACAAGTCATGGAGCATAATGCACTTAAAGCCTCCTTCTTTTTCCCTGTTTTTCTTTTTAAAAGCCTGAATAATGGAGGAAGGAGATCTAATGATAAGGTGTGTGTGAGTGCACAGATGCGCACACTCACATACATAGGCACACGCACACAAGAGCATTTTGGTCTAGACCAATCTGCTTTGCTAATGGCTGTAAGCTGATACCTGTAATGACATAAAAATGTCTCACTGGAAGCACACAGCCCCACAGTTGTTACCAACACCAGTCTCTCTGTATTCTAAGGGATGTGCATTAAGCAGGGAAGAACATTTTCCCCATTTAAAAATAAGAATGAGAGCTGCACTTGTGTAATCCAAGAGAAATCATGCCTTACTTTTACATGCCCTAATGTTGTCCTTTTATTAGGACATCATGGTAGCACTCAGGGTGGTCTTTGTAATGTTTGAATCCAGTAAACATGGATAGATGAAGGGTAATGCAGTAGTGGCATTACTAATGTGGTAGTGACTTTTTATGAAGAAAATAGTAATAATCTAGGGGCTCTTTCCAGTATGTCAGTGCATCTAGGTTTTATACAATAGAAATAATTCCTTCATTTGTTTCAATATTGTAGTTGTCCCCTCTGCCAAGTGTCACAGCAAGTCAGTGAAGTCAGTGAAGATGAAGAAATAATACTGATCTGAAAAAAATAATAATTAAAAATCACTTGTTCATAAGGAAAAATTTTAATGGGCTATAGAGGGGTGAATGTATAAAGAAGTATAGAAACACCATACAATGTACCATACATCTGTAATA
>NC_056522.1:95781854-95782953 GCF_019175285.1 Sceloporus undulatus
ATAATAATAATAATAATAATAATAATAATAATAATAATAATAATAATAATTTTTATTTATATTTCCCGCTTCTCCCAAGGATCGAAGTGGGGTTACATCATTAAAAATACAATACAGTACAGATACAACTATAAAATACTAATACTGAATTACACCATTCCTATTAGTTCCTTAAAATATCTAATCATCAAGTTATCCTCCAATCATTTATAACCATGCACACACATATTGTGACTATTGATAGCATTAGTAATATTTATCTAGTTAAATGTGAGCACCAACAGTATTATTTTTCTAACTGTATGTCATTATTTTCATATGGATCTACTGTCTTGTATGCTTGAGATGCATTTACAGATGTATAAATAGACTCAGGCATTTTCTGTGGAATGAGGGATTGGTGTGAGGGAGTTGATGATAGAGCTAGTGGTGCTTCTTTCTGTTTCTATAACCTATTTTTACTCAATACTCTGTAACCGTTTCTATTTTCTAATCAGAATAAGAGAAAACATTTATAAAACAAGTACACCTATGTGGGGACAGTCTTAAGTACTATGACAAATCCTTTGAAATGTAAGGCCTAAACAGACAGACCAAAATAAAACTGCTTCAGGTCACTTTGAAGGTATGCTGTTTAAATGACGCACGCATCCTAACAGGCCAGAAGCTGTGCCAAAGCTGTGCTCCAGTTTGTAGGATGCATGCACCAAAGTGACCTGAAGCAGCTTTATTTTCGCCTGTCTGTTCAGGCCCATAGACTAAAACCCAGAGAACATTTACTGTTTTATTGACATGGGAACCACCAGCCATCAGAAAAAGGGGGTTGGCAGTAAGAGAGTGACTCCTCTATAGCCATTTTCTGACCTTGATCATATGCCTGGGTAAAATTTAAAACAAAATGGTTTTATTTTGTAGCCGTATCATGAGGTTGCATATGAAGAAGTCAGAATTGGTATCTTGCAGGGACAACTGTGGACAACAGAATGATTGCTACAGTTCTTGTTCAGAATAGTGTCCAGTCTGATTCTATCAGTTCCAGTTAGCAACAGTGGTGTTGCTGCAGTTAGTGTTACCTGGTGTGTTTGGGGGGGGGGGGGGG
>NC_056522.1:95787953-95837843 GCF_019175285.1 Sceloporus undulatus
AATTAAATATACAAATAGAGGCTCAGATCCTCAATCAAAGGCTACAACATGTAACTTTAGGATATTGTAGCTACATCCATGAGATAATATGCAGCCTTTCTAGAGAATCACAGCAATAGACATTGGGGCATCTCTCAGTGTCCCATTGTACAATGGGATCCATAGATGCCCATGGCACAACAGGATCCATTGTGCAATGGTCACACTGCTGCCTCTGCTTGTACAATGGATCTGAGATGTAAGTAAATATTTGCTCTGCTCCTTAAAATATGGACATCATGCATCATTGCAGTTCACCTTAGGTGCTGACAAATGGGTTTGCAATGACATAAATACCCTACAGATGCCAGCCAGTATGAGGTGCTCCCATGGAACATTTCTAGCCAGCCAGGTATTTTTTTCTTTTAGGCCATTCCATTCTATTCCATGGAGATAGATAGCTTATACCTGAGAAATGTATAACTAAGTTTCTGCTACAAATAGCTGAGGCCCAAAGTAGTTAACTATAACAACACACCTATTGTATATTAATAGGTCTTTATTTGTCTATTATATTAATATACTTTATTTGGTCTTTGACCTCATTGTACTACTTTTTTTGGTCTCCTGTGGTGCAGACTTGAGTCATAGGAAAAAGCATAGCTAAGTGTGCTGAAACTAGATTGCTGTGGTTAAAATGCTTTCCCCTGGATCTCCTTCACAGCTTGCAGTTGTCTGATTTCAATCAGTGGCAGTTCTCTCCACATGTCTGGCCATCAATCTTTTCCCTTCCTTGGATGTGTGCGTCACAGCATGGTGCATGTTCCAGTTAAAAAATAGACTTCGCAGCAGCTTTTGCTTCTCTGTCATTAATGAATGCCTATTCAATAATTTTATTTATAAAGAGAAAGAAAATGCATAATGAAATCTCCCCCCCCCCCTTGCATCTTTGAAAGGAATTAGACCAAAAGCCTTCCAAGTTGTAGGAGCAGAAGAAAAGAAGGAACAAGCATTGGTTTATGCGGTTAGGATGGAGCTGTCTCTTGACAGGTTCCAAGTGAAGCAAGACTGAGATGTCTTTTCAAAGTGCAATAAAACTTTCCCCATCTGTTGTCGGTCATGTGCCAGCATAGCCTTCTTCAGAGCATAGCATCACAATGGCAACGGACATCCAAAGATGGAGCCAGTTAGCATCTGAAATATTTTAGTAGGTCTGAACAAAAAATAAACTAACCTTGCCTGCCTTAGGTTATTTGTTCACACATCATCCAAAGGTATTTTACAACAGCTGGAACCGAATGGAATTATTCTCCAGGTTTTTTCCCCCCAATGAAACTAACCACATAGGCCTTTTTTGTAATCTGAGGTATAAAGTGGCTTTTAACTGCAGCCTTTGACTTCTAATGCAAACATGAAAACTAATGTGAAAATTCACCAGAAAGCTCATCTGCCTTTTTAAAAAAGTGTATACCACCCTGCATGAAAACAGTCGGTTGGTCACATAAACACTGCAAGCCTTCCAGAAACAATCTATCTTATGAACATACCTTCAGGATCATTTTTATTTTGAGAAGCCAGGTGTGTATGCTAATATACCTAGGCCTTGTCTCCACAAGAGAGAACCAAAGCCAGTGCTGCCTGATCACACTATGCATGGCAGCTTCAGCTGAAATACTATGCATCTTCACTATTAACCTGACTTTGCCCCCAGAGTTGGCAAAATCACTGGAAGCTCTAGTGTTTTCCTGAGACCTCAGGGTTAGAGCAGGATTTTGTGGTGTGCAAACAGTTGGATCAGGTCTGAATTGGGCTAAATCAGCTGTTTGCATGCCAGAAGCTCTGTGGTGTAATGGTGTAATGCTTTCCTGGTTCTTTCCTGTTAGCGGGGCACTGAATCTCCTCTGGGTTTTTGACCATACTTTAAAATGCTGCATCTATTTGAGGAATTGGGTGAAGGACCTTGGATAGCTCCTTTAAAGTGCAGGATGAAGCTGGATGAGCTTTATCATCTACCTGATTCCAAAGTTAATAGTTGTCCCTGGACAAGTGGTGACCTATGACAAAACATATGTGTTTTGTCTGAATCTGTTGGTGGGATAGTGGGTGGGTGTCAAAAACAGAATTCTTACTCTAACTTACCTCTTGCTTCATGTTAATAATTTATTATTAGTTTTAATTTTTTTAAAAAAAAAGAAAATTAAAGGTGTAGTCAGTCTGCAGTAATTCAGTGGAATAAAAGTGTTCTGTGTTCAAACGTTGCAACAGACTGTACTACAATATATTTTTCAAAGATCTTGTTAACTAGAAGAAAAGGGCCATTTAAAGGTAAAATGAGGTAAGAGTGCAGATGAAAAAGTAAGCAATTTGCTGATGCATTTGGGATCAAAATGACCCCAAAAGAAGAATTAGTAAGTACTGCTAATTACAGCTGTAATTAAGAGGTAGGGAAGGACAGGAGATAGAGAAAATAAGAAAGTTTTGCTAGATCCAAAGAAGGTTGTAATGGGAAGTGGGGAGAGTACAGAACAAAAAACAGGTTTGAAAAACTATTTTGTACACTTATGGGAGTATTGTTGATCCAATAAAATAATTTTATCAGCTTTAAGAAAAGTGAGTAATAGTCTTTTCACTGTCTGTGTCCCCATCCCCCACAACCCCAAACAAACCAAGAAATGAAAAAAGTTTGGGTCTTGAGACTTTAAAAATGGCTGGCTGAAAATTTTTTGCTGCTGAAGTGATATACAAAGTGGTGCCTCCCTCAATTCTATCTATACAAGCAATCCAGACTGTAAAATGAATTGTACTTTGAAACTGATAATGGGAGTACATGTTCTATCATGTATGTGGGAGCAGGATACCTGATAGCTGTAGCGCAGGCTGCCTGGAACACTTAAGTGTGTTCTCCAACACACTATCTACACCACCCAGAATTCAGTGTCTGACAGAACTGCCTTTCTCTTCCAAATGATAGGCCTAGCCGTGCTAAAAATATTTGTGGGATACATTTGACACTAGCACTTTATTAATCATGGTTTTGTAATATTCTCAGTCATCCTAGTAGGATAGAGTTGGGCAAAGTGGACCACATGCAGCCCTTGGGAGCCAACATTCCCCCACAACCCTCCCAAAGCTCTCAGCCCACCTAAAATAATTTTAAGGGTGCTTTTGGGGGGATTTTTTTGCATCCAAGCCAGCCAAAGGCCCCCAACACTACCCACAAATGTGGTTGTTTGCTTCCTCCAACTCCTCAAAGCACCCACCTCTCCCCAAACTCTGTGAAAAATTGGCTGAAAATTGACCAGAATGGCAGCCAGAAGTGATGTTATCTTAATTACAGTGCATCGAAATGTCCTGGTGTGGCCCATCGGTAGGAGTGGATGGGAATAGCCCCTGGGCCTTTCCTTTGTTTCTCCAAATGTCTATGTCAAAATGTGACTAAGCCTAAAGATCATTTGTTTTTTTATGAGAACCAAATAAAAATGCCTGCCTATCTGCCTAACTGGATAGACATTTTTAGTATGTTCCTTTTGAGGAATGTCTATGCCTTTGTGGAGATGGGTCTTTAGAAATCCTTGTTCATATTTTTTTTTAGTATGTATGTAAATTCTGCACCCACAGATGAAAACCAGGAAACGTGGCCAAACAACATCAAGCTGAGAAAAGATATTAATGAAGAAGAAAATGCAGGTTAGGAGAGGCTTCGGCAGTTTGCTTTTGCCTGGGCCTACTAGGAAGGAAAAGACTCTGCCTCTTCTCTCTCCTTTTAGAGCTAATAGAGTGCAAACTACTATTGCACTTTGAAGTAAGCTGATGAGGAAGGGGGAAAGAGGAAGAAGGGAAAAACTGAGGCTTTGGGGAGAACAGAGAATTAATTGGGACTGTCCCTGCCACATCACTACAGTTGGGGGATATGAAATTCTGTTATGATGACAATAAGAGATTGTAAACTCTTCTCCTATCAAAATATCCAGGTAAAACCTATGAATGGTATCTGGTCCATTTACTATCAGATATGAATTGAATAATCAGAGTAACAGAAGTCAGATTTTGTCAGGTGAGATGATTAATCAAACATTCTTGCTTAAGCTTACAATGAAGTATATTTCAATTTATGGTAATGGACTGTGATATTTTCATTTATCTATCAAAGTAATAGTGCAATTTAAAGTATTATTCTTGTTTTTTTTAATAGACTGATAATAAAATAGGTTGACTGCTTGAACTCACTTTGGTGAAATTCCAAAAGATGGCATCTCTTTCTTAGAGGGATGCTCATCCAAAATCCTGTATAGCTTATACATTGAAGTTATGGAAGTATCAAATTGAAGAGCTCCTTACTGATTTATTTGACTGCACACTGAAATGGAGAGCAAGGGGAACACACACAGTGGATACTTTATGAGAAAGCAAGCACTTGTGTGATATATGAAAGAATAACCCAAAGCTTTCAGAGTAACATTTTAAAGATAATGGGAAGGGTCACTAATTTTTAATAGCACCAACAAAGCAATGCAGTGATTTTACCCAGCACAACATAATTGCTTGTATTATCAAATGTGATATTTTTATCATGTTATAGAAGTGGAAAGAACCAGCATAATATAGTGGTTTGAACATTGGAGTACAACCCTGGAAACCAGGGTTTGATTCCTCACTTGGCCATGAAACCCACTGGGTGACCTTGGGCAAGTCACACTCTCTGAACCTCAAAGGAAGGCACTGGCAAACCCACTGAAAAATATTAGCCAAAAAAAAACCCTGTGATAGGTTCTCCTAAGGGTCACCATAAGTCAGAAATGACTGGAAGGCACACAACAACAACAATAATAGAAGTTGAACTACACCTGCAGCTGCCACATCACTGGCATTAGAGGAAGGGGCTTCTAGACTAGTGCCATCATGAAAAAGATGTGGGGGCTGAGATCCTATATCAAGGGGCTACAATACATAACTTTTGTGATGGCATAACTTCCCTACATGGGAATCATGTATTCTTTCAGATATTGGTAGAAGGGATTGTCTTCTGGAGCTGTAGACTTTTCCTGGCCTGACTACTCTGGATCAGATTGCTTAATTTTCATAGGGTGAGTTATGAAAGCTCTCTCGGTGCTGAAAATGAGGCACTCCATTGAATAACAAACCAAGTTGCTTCTGTTTGTACAACAGAATTTCCTCTTCTTCTCTCTCCTTGTTCTACCACAGCCCTCAGAATTTGTCTGGAGCATCCCTCAGTCTCACCGAGAGCAGTTCTGTGGGTCCTGGGGGAGTGCAAGAAGGAAGTGGTTATATATCCTTATATATGCCTGTTTTATTGAATCATTTCCTGTATTGCTATGTCCTCCCTCCAATCCATCTCCCCTGATCCAGGCCTCGGAGGTAGAGAAGAACTGTTGGCCCTCATCCCCTTCCCCTTTTCCTCTTGTGCCGTGTCTTTTTAGATTATAAGCCTTAGGGCAGGGAACCGTCCAATTAAAAAGATTGTATGTACAGCACTGTGTAAATTTACAGCGCTTTATAAATAAAGGTTAAGAAGAAGAAGGAGAAGAAGAAGAAGAAGAAGAAGAAGACACATTTCCTTATATAATTCAGGGTATGTCTTGTTTTCTCGCAGTCCCACCACCCTCGCAGACATGGTTGGTGAGGACTCGTGAGAGAGGTTTCTCTGTGGAACTCCCTTCCACAGAAAACCTGTGCCTCTTCCCTCCTTTCTTTCTGTCGACAGGTGAAGACATTCTTATTTGGGCAGGCCTTTTGAATTTTAATTATTGACACGTAGTGGGTGTGTTACATGGCCTGCTGTATTTTTAAATGTTAAATCTTTAAAGGAAATGATATTGTAAATATATTTTAAGTGTTTTTAATTGTTTTTAAACATGTTTTAATATTAATGTCATTTAATTCTCTTTTAACTTTGGTAATCAATGCTTTAGTTATTACTGGGTTTTGTTTTATTTGTTTGTTTGTATGTTTGTTTAAAAATATTGTAAGCCACCTTGCATCCCAATTTGGGAGAAAGATGGGATATAAGTGTAATAAATAAATAAATAAATATTTTGCTAGTGGTGTCTGTTCCACTAGTAGACATATATAGTTAGATACAGCTAACAAAACCATACAGTGGGCTCTTAGTTTTTACTGGAGTTTGGTTCCTGGACTCCCCCTGTGGATACTAAAATCCATGGATGCTCAAGTCCCATGATATATAATGGCATAGTAAAATGGTGTCCTTTATATAAAAAGGCAAAATCAAGGTTTGCTTTTTGAGTTTATTCATTTAAAAAAATATTTTCAAGCCATGGATGGTGGAATCTGTGGATGCAGAATCCCTGGATTCGGAGGGCTGACTGTGTATAAATTGCTGTTTATATTATACTGGAGTTTTGGAACAGTCTGAAAGTCTGTCTTGAGCTGTACAACAACGAACAGGTTGTACAACAGTATTACTGAGTAAGTTGTACAACAGTGATATTCACTGTAACTGCATCATCTGGATGCAGCACCAAAGGAGTGTCATGATGCCACCCGCTCTGCAGTCAGATGCACAGCATGACGGCAGCATCAGGGCAACATCAGGGTGTGCGCTGTGCAGATGCCACACCTCCACTCTGCCCTGAGGCCAGCGTATAATGCCGGTCTATGCAGCCTCTTAGTCTCAGTTCTGGGAAAGAGTGAGATACAAATAAATATAACAACAACAACAACAACAACAACAACAATAACAACAACATGAACATTTGTAGACTCCCATTTACATCATGCAAATCACATTATTTATACCTCTTTCATTCTAACATGCTTGTACAACAAAATGAGACTAAAATAGTTTCTAAGCCCAATACAGTTACATGCAAACTGTGCAAGGAGACAAAGTCACTTTTGGAATATAAACTTTAGTTTATAATGTTGGTAATATTAAGCCGCCATTAAAATGACTCACAAAGAACATATTAAGTTGTTCAAACAAAACTAGGATAATAATTCCTTCGCTGTTTGTATCGTCAAATAAATCTATGCAATGAAATCTCAACTAAGACCTACCTCTTTATCCATCGTACTACATTGCCTCATAAAAGCGCTATCAGCTTCCATTAAATCCTACCTTTGGAGACAAGCAGATTTGTGTGCTGTGTGTTAGAGCTGAGCTTAGGTATAGTATGCTGGCAATCTCAAATTTTTGCATGTCATGAACAAACAGGAAATTGCTAGTGAATTATAGTCAGCCCCCCATATTCACGGAGGGTAAAGGAACAGACCCCCCCCCATGGGAAAACTGTGAATATGAAGAAATATATATTAAAATTTGAATGCTATATTTTTCAACCTGAGAAAACACTTCCCTAAGAATCTCTAAGGTCCTCCAGCATTATTCTATGGTCAATTTTCATAAGAAGTTGGCTATAGAACCACACAGGAGGACCTAGAGATTCTTAGAGAAAACATATTAATCAAATCCATAAATAATTAAATCCACTAAAGTGAAAGTAGCAATTGTTTGGTGCTGGCTGTACTTTGCTATTGTTGTACTTTATATGCTTGTATTTTTATTTTATTTTTATTTTGTTTGTTTGTTTGTTTTTCTTCACTTGTGTGGGAAAAGGTCATTGTATTTCACAGGAAAATGTTTTGGGCTGTTCCGAGTTGAAGAAAAAGATAGAGATAGAGAGGTTTAGATATTATGGGGGGTTCATACATTCAAAGAAGGCCTCCAATGATGGAGAGAAAGCAATCTTTTCAGTATAACAATTCTGTTCTGCAGATGCAATTTTCACTCATTTTGGCTTTCAGTCACACAACAGCTAGTTTGTTAATCTGTAGGACAGCTGATTAATAACAGCATGTAAATATCAGTATGTAGAGAGATCTTGTAGCACCTTTGAGACTAACTGAAATAAATAAGTTGGCAGCATGAGCTTTTGTAGACTTCTGTCTACTTCCTCAGATGAAGTAGGCTGAAGTCTATGTAAGCTCATGCTGCCAACTTCATTTCAGTTAGTTTCAGGTGCTACAAGATCTCTCTACATACTGATTCTACAGACTAACATGGTTATATCTTTGAATTATATCAGCATGTAAATATGTTTTCTAGGTCCCGTTTTGATAACATTTTGTAGTGTGCAGTTGAGTATCTGCTTTAGTTTATTGCAGCAAAAACAAAAAAGATTCTTGTAGCACGTTATGTGACACATTTTTTTTGACATAGGCCCGGTACAGGCCACCCCAAAAGGGTGGTCTGCCGGCGCCTAGTTTTCTGCAGGGGGAAAACGCAGTGGACAATCTGCGTGGTTTCCGGTTGGCAGAAAAAGAACCAGCAAAAAGCAGGTTCTTTTTCTGCCACGGTAGCGGCGCAATGTGGCAGCGGTGCAACGTGACACCGCCCGGCACATCTGTACAGGACTCTGCCATTTTGACGCCCTTGTCACGTGCTAGGGTTGAGGCACATGTGGGTGGAGTGCCCTCGGCCAACCCCTAGCACGTGACGAGGGCGCCCCATAGGCCCGTCTGTACTGGGCCATAGGTTTTCATGGTTAAGAGCCCACTGCATGTGTGTAATACACTGTCCACTCCAGAAACCATCACTGATTGCATCTAATGAAGTGAGCTGCTGTCCCTGAAAGCTTAATGACAAATAGAACTTAGTAGTCTTCAAGATGACACAACTCTCTTTATTGTTATTAACAATAGCTGCATATACCTCTGACCTTCTATTTAACCTAGCACCTTAGCTCTCAATGGTAGCTCTGGACAATGATTTTTCTTCCCATGGAGGTCATAATGCCTTTTCATGGCCCGATTCCCACTTACAGATAAATTGGTGTGCAATGCGAATACATGGATCGATTCAACAGTGGATCGTGGTTCCCACTAAATTTGCCCTGATTGCATTTTTTGCCACTACGTTTGTCCCGATCGCATTTTTCCCTCCAAAATAATCCACTTGTGGTTCCCATTCACAAATGAATCAATTTAGAATGATTTGGTTCCAGATGGCCAAAGGGGAAAGTTGAATTGATTCTGATCTGCATGTGGTTCACACTTGCGCAGATTCAATTTATCAAAAAAAGAAGCAGAAAAAAATCAGCGTAAAAAAAAGCCCTGGGTTAAATGGATCTAGTGCATGGCCCCCCTTTCGGAATTGCTTCAGCAATTCAGATTAAGTGGGAACCAGGGTCATTTGAACCATTATTATTATTATTATTATTAAACTTTATTTCTAAAGCGCTGTAATTATACACAGCGCTGTACAAAGTCGGTAAAATTAAAGAGAATATAAAAGCCTGCCCAAGGCGTACATTCTAAAATAATAAAAATTAAAAGAGGAATAGATAAAATTACCATATAGAAAAGGAAAACAAAAACAAATTAAAAACATCAAATATAAAACAAAACCAGTTCAAACCTATTCACAATCCGGTTTAAAAGCCAGTGGGAATGAGGCCTATGTTTGACAAATTTCTAGTCAAGCTTCCAAATAGTTTCTGTATCAGGTACTGAAATTTAACTTTGCATATAGAGACTTCATTGAATCATAGAGTTGGAAGAGATCGCAAGGGCCACCCAGTGCAACCCCCTGTCATGCAGGAACTCACAATCAAAGCACCCCTGACAGATGGCCATCCAGTCTCTGTTTAAAGACCTCCAAAGGAGACTTTTCTATCCTAAGGAAACTGATTTCAGAAAATGTCCCATCCCCCTGGTACCAGGGCCTGCAATATCAACCTTCCCTATTCTACTTACAGAAGAAATTATGAATTGCAAAAGCAACATTAAAAGAAATAGTTTATAGAAGACCAGAGAAATTGTTTCAAAAGCTACGCAAAAGAGAAATGTACAGGTCTGTAAAAATGTGAATATGATATATTTTCACAATTGTTAAACTTGCCAGATGAAAACAGAGTAATGTATATTAGTCACATAGCATTAAATTAACTAGATAGACTTAGGGCCATGATTTCCTTGATTGAGTCTATCCATCTGAAATGCAGTCTTCCTCTTTGCCTATTTACTTCTCCCTTACAAAACATTATTGCCTATTCTAATGAGTCTTGTCTTATCATGTTATGTCCACAGTATGACATCTTTGTTCCCAGTGAGAGTTCAGGCTTCATTAGTTCTATTCATTTCTCTTTTTAGCAGTCCATGGTATCCAAAAGCATTGATTTTCTTCCTGTTTGCTTTCTTCACTGTTCAACCTTCACAACCATATCTAGATATCACACACAATCCCACCACCATGGAAAGGTGCTGTCAAGGTGGGAGGAAAAGAGTACTAATGAAGAAAAAAGGTGTCCAAAAGAGAGAATGAAAAGAAGACAACAAAAGAACAAACATCCTTGTTGGTAGTTCTAAGCTGCCATTTAAAAATATGAAGAAGCTGTTACAAATGAATTCTTCAACATATGTTCTTAATTTCTGCATACATGGCTTTTTGCCAATGAAGTATCAGCCCTGGTTTCTTGGCTTTCATTTTTAACTAGCAAAATCCATGAAATCATTGATGCAAATGGACATGAGCATTTTTTAAAAATACAATGATCTGGGAGAAAGTGACTGTTATAAAGCTTAATTCAAACTCATCTCATTAAAAATTCAGTTTCTTTCTATGCTGAGATTACTTTCTTATAAAACATGTAGAGCGATAAACAAAACAGTGTGTGAGTGTACTAGAGTAAGCATATTGAAATGAATGGGTAGATGTTGCGTTAAATAAAACACCAAAAAGGAACCTCAGGCATGTTACACAACATTTCATAAGCTTGGACGCATATATTTTGGTTGGTGAAATACAGAGATTGTTGTAAGAGGCATTAAGAAAAGCAAATGATAGAAAATGTGGCTTAGTTTTTTAGCTGCTTGAAATGGAACATGCTAATGGAATGTTATTAAAATTATTTCTGAAGGCAATAGCTATGTTCTCTCCAAAATAAAATGTAAAAGATTCATATGTGTCCTAGATTAATAGATTATCTCTTCATTATGGCAAATAAAATTGTATGATATAGGATGGGATATAAGTACAGTATGCTAATAAATATTTCACTGTTGCCAAAAGACTTAAGTTCCAAGGCTGGAAAGATAAATATTTTTCATCTGTTGTTCAATAGTCAGAAGATCTCACAATGCTTTGGCTACTCGTAAGTGTGTTTGTTGTTTTGTTTTTTGTTTTGTTTTTTAAATAGATGCTAAATTTAAAGAAAATGATTTTTCAGAAATAATGACCAAGTTAAATAAATGTATAGAATCATAGAGTTGGAAGAGACCACAAGGGGCTATCCAGTCCAACCACCTGCCATGCCGGAACTCACAATTACAGCATCCCCAACAGATGGCCATCCAGCCTCCGTTCAAAACTTCCAAAAAAGGAGATTCCGTCATTCTCTGAGGGAGTGTGTTCCACTGTCAGCCCTCACCGTCAGGAAGTTCCTCCTAATACTGAGGTGGAATCTCTTTTCCTCTAGCTTGCATCCATTGTTCCAGGTCTTATTCTCTGGAACAGCAGAAAACAAGCTCGCTCCATTCTCAGTTTGGCATCCCTTCAAATATTTAAACAGGTCTGTCATATCACCTCTAAATCTTCTCTTCTCCAGGCTAAACACATCCAGTTCCCTAAGCCTTTCCTCATAGGGCATGGTTTCCAGACCCTTCACCATTTTGGTCACCCTCATCTGGACACACCCCAGTAACACCCTATGCCTAAGCCATGTTTATAGCCTCTCTAACACGTAAACCTGCATGTTGCTAGAAGATCTATCATGATGAGGACCTGCATGTCAAAAGTTATAATTTCAGAACAAAGCAATCTGATCATATTAAAAGCTATACCCATGACTGAACAGATTTTCTCTGATAAAATGACCCTATATATAAAAGGGAGGTCAGAATAAGAGAAAGCCTGGGTTGCAAACATGTAGGAATGTCAACAATACTTTTTAGAATAAATTGTTGTTGTTTCTGTTGCAGTTGTGGTTATTGTTAGTTGGAATATAAAACTGATGGAAGTTACTTTATTGTTTAATTTATATGATACTGAGTACTGTCTACTTTTAAACCTGTCACATTAATCACTTTCTATACATCTGACCACTTACTAGAGAAGCTGCCAACGCTGGAAATTGCAGCAATTAAATTTTCATTACCAATGAAAATAGGCTTTGTACACTTTTGAAAAGATGCAGCTCACCAAGGCCTATGTTTACACTGTAAAAACTTCCAGTAAAATAAGAAAGAAAGAAAAGTATTTCTCATAGTTTTCTGGAATTTTAAATTCTAAAAAGGTTAAGAGTTAAGATGAAATCTAGTGAACTCTTTCTAACCCTCAAGATGAGAGTGAAATAAACCAGAAATACACCAAAGCTTTTGTGTTTAGAAAAACATTATTTCCTGAAAAAGTAGACTAGTAATTTATTTATTGCACATGTTTAACAATCTGCTACAAAGGAGCTCCACATGGAACAGAATCCATCCTGTTGGAGACCTGACACTTGTGAGTTCAGCGAAACAGGAATAACTGAACAGAAAAAAATAATAATACAGTAAAACAAGAATTAATTGCCATTTTCCCTATGCTGTGGAGTATTCCTTGGGAGGAATACTGTTTACAAACAATACGGCAGCAGTTCCACAATTTAGTAACATTCATAGAGGTTTTCTTACCCCCCTTGATGCTAAAGGATGTGGAACATCCCTGTAACATCTGACAAGTAAAATACATATACATATTTGAGTTTGGAAACAAATATTGGCCACTATCCTCTATGATAGTTATGAAAGCATAACTAAGAGATATACCCTTGTGACAATTGTTAGGAAGCCATGGAAGATCAGGTTGCTGTAGTGGGTTGGAGTGTTTGTAAGCAACTGCATCCATTTCTTGAGATGTCAGATCTGGTGACAGTGAGACATGCCTTAGTTATACCCCAGTTTGATTATTGTAACATGCTGTGTATTTGAGGAGCGTTTGAAAACTAACTGGTTCAAAGAGCTGCAGCCAGCTTGCTAAGTGAGGCTGGCTACAGGACCAGACAATTCCCTTGTTACAACAGCTCCACTATCTGCTGGTCCATGTCTGGGCACAATTCAGTGTGGAGGTTTTGGCCTATAAAACCCTATACAGTTTGGGTCCAGGTTATTTGAAGAATCATATTCCTCCTTACAAACCTGTCCAAGCTTTGAGATTTGCTGGGGAGGTCCTTCTCTGTGTTCCACCATCCTCATAGGTACAACTGGTGGGAATGCAGGAGAGGGCCTTTTCAATGGCTGCCCTCATGGCCTGGAACACTGTTCCCAGAGAAGTTAAACTGGCATCTTCCCTACTTTTTTCCCCTGCAGACCTCTAAAGAGTTTTCTGTTTTAATAGGAATTTGTTGATCAATTGTATAAGGCCCACCCTACACAAACAATGTTCTGGATTTTTCTAATTGTTGTAGCTATGTGTGTGAATATGTGTGCTTTTAATGGTGTATGTTTTAATCTGGTTTTAATATTTTTGATTGTTTAATCTCTTTTTAACTTTTGTATATTATGTAGATCCATAGAAGTCAACATCTGACTCTGGATCCAGTCCCAAATGGGGTCCACCCCTATTGTGTTTTGTGTTTTGCTTGGAGTATTGGAGTGTTTTGCTTGGAGTTAAATGAAACTGTCAGATCAGTATGTGGTTACCAGATTGCTTGATGAAGATGTTGAGCGTGTGTGTGGCTACTGTGAAAAAGAAAAATCTAAGCTAAGCATGATAGGAAAAGTAATTAAAAATAATATTGCTAATGTCATGCTGCCCTTGTAGAAATCTACAGTATATTTTTGCTTGGAATACTGAGTATAGTTCTAGTTGCCATACTTCAGATCATGACAGCTACATATGCATCTCTGTATCAGTTTCTGATAAATGTGAGCAGGAAGGTGTTATTACTTTCATAAGCTCCTTTGGGTTTCCTATGAACAACTGCTTGGCCTTCAGCTGAACAGAATATGGGACTAGATAAACTCCTGACCTGATTCAATGTAGCTCTCTCTCATACACACACACACACACACACACACACACACTTCTTATCCATAAATCCATAAAATGGATTTTAATGTATATTGCAAAGAGAGAGGGAGAGGGGAAGAGGAAGAAGAGGAGTGGGGGAGTGGAAGCAGGAAAAAGGTCTATACATTAGACTAGGCATATACAAGATAACAAAAAGGTCTGAGCTGGCAGTGAAATAGTTGGGGGGGAAAGTGACTCAAGCTGTCTTGGAGGAATAGTAAAGGAGGGATAGTAAATAGATAAATATCTGTTGATATATGGTATATCTCTGATACTTGGGAAAGGTACACCAATAATTTTAAGACTTGGGAGGTTGAAGAAGCAGTCTTGTAAATGTCTGGGTAATTAAAGGAGATGTACCAAACTATGGTGATTCAGGAGCAGTGGGTGTCAGTCCAGACTGGGGCCATCCATGTGTAGGCTGGGAAGACTTAACCCTCTCCAACCACTTCTTTTCCTTAATTACTACAACACAATGATTGGGGAAAAGACCTCAATTAGCCAGAGCCATTTACTTATAAGGGAAGAAGAGAAACTCACCTTCATCCTACATTATGTAGTTTAGCCAACATTTGGTTTTGGCATTTCAACCCATTTATTATATTGTGTAATTTATCCCTGATAAAGGAACACAGAGACTAAAGCATGATGTAGTTGTCTGAGCATGGGACTACAACTCTGAAGACCAGGATTCTAATCTCTGCTCAGCCATTGAAACCCACTGGGTAAACTTAGGCAAGTCATACTCTATCCAACTCAGAGAAAGGCAATGGTAAACCCCTTCTGAACGAATCATGCCAAGAAAACCCCATGATAGGTTTGTCTTGGCATCACCATAAATCAGAAATGACTTGAAGGCATACAACCATAGCACAAAGAAACTTAATAGCTCTGCATCTCAATGTGGATGTTCCTTTTGTGTGTGCACTTTGTAAAGTACATCAAATGCATATCCCACTAAAAATAATGCATTCAGATACATGTCGTGTTCTCTTGCATGGTGCTATTTTCATTGGTATGCACACTTGGGTTCTTTTCCTCCCAGTGGGAAAGTACGTTGGCCTGGTTTTCTCAAAAATGGGAAAACGCACTTTCATTCCTCGCTGTCTGCTTCTTTACACCACCTGAAAGTGCAAAGGTTTTTCAGAAATGGAAGAATATTTTGCAAGGGGGTGAACATGTTTCCAGGTTACTTATCTTTTCCATTTTGACTCTGAATGAATGCACATTGAAGGCTGCTTTCACACTTTCATGGTTCCAAGTTGGACTAAATTTTCTTGTGCTCTCACATATCATTACATCTTTTTTACACTGTGAACCTAGAGGCATGTCTTGACTTGTTTTTATTCACATTTAAACTACTCTCATAGCTCTTCCAGCTGCACAGAAAGGTGTGACTGATAGACAGAGAGATAGATCCAACTCCCCCCCCACACACACACACACAAATTCATAATAAAAAATAAGCTACTGACTTGGTTTTGAATGAAGTACTTTCAGGACAAAGCAAAACAAAAAAGCTTTCAGCAGCATCACACATAAAATAGGGACATGGAATAATAATAATAATAATAATAATAATAATAATAATAATAATAATAACAACAACAACAACAACAATAATGGAATTTATTTATATACCGCCCAATCACTAGGAATCCGAGCGGTTTACAACAGAGGGGATAACAGACGGTACCCTGCCCTCTAAAAGACACGACACAAAAGGAGAAGAGAATGGTGAGGGGAGGAGGGAATCAGGTCCAGCAGTTATTCTCTCCCAATGAGGCCTGGACCAAGGCAGATGGACTTGAGGGAGGGCTCTTCTTCTTCCAGAGAGGCCTGTTGGAGCTAGCCTGCCTCTCTCTCTCTCTCTCTCTCTCTCTCTCTCTCCCCCTCAAGAGAATGTGAGAAGCATGAGCCAAGGGAAGCTAGACCTAGTAAAAATGGAAATGGAATGAAGAAAAGATGTGGCAAAAGCAGTCCGCGGATACAATGCAAAATCAGACCGTATCATTTCAGTAAGTCTCCATGGTAAACCTACGAACATCACCATAATTCATATATAAGCACCAACCACAGAGGCAGAACAGGAAGAAGTTGATCAATTCTATGAAGGCGTACAGGAAGAAATTGACAGCACACCAATACAGGATGTTAAACTGATAATTGGAGATTGAAATGCAAAAATTGAAAGCAAAGAAGAATCAAAAGCAGTAGGCAGATTTGGATTAGGAAAAGAAATGAAGCAGAGGAGTGTCTGATAGATTTTTGTGAAGCCAATAACTTATTTATTGCAAACACATTCTTCATACAACCAGAAAGAAGGCTATACATATGGATGTCACCAGATGGTCAACACAAAAATCTAATAGATTAAATTATTGGAAGTAAAAGATGGCAGAACTCTGTACTGGTGGTCAAGACTAGATCAGGTGCCGACTGTGGCACAGATCATGAATTACTCATATCAAAAATAAGAGTAAGACTCAAGAAGAAAACAAAACCAGTGATTATACCAAAATACGATTTAAATAATATCTCAACAGAATATACTGACAACATAAGAAACAGAATCACACTACTAAACATAATAGACCAAGAACCAGAAGAACTATGGTCTGAAGCCAGGGACATAATAACAAGAGATCTATTTCACAAGATCTGGAAAATCAAAGGAAACTTCAAGCCAAAGACTGGGATGCTCTATGACAATAAAAATATCATTCAAAACCAGGAAGGAATAAAAAGATGTTGGATATAATACACAGAAGAATTATACAAAAGAGTTGACAAAATGAAGGACACATGAAGTGAAGAGTCATATGAAGATGAACCCCAAATTCTAAAAAGATATGTAGAAACTGTAATAAGAGAAATAGGGAAAAACAAATCACCAGGAACAGATTATATTTCAATTGAACTGCTGCAATCCACATTGACAGAGTCAACTCTAGTGCTAACCAACATATGTCAACATATATGGAAAATAAAATGCTGGCCAACAGACTGGAAGTGGTTAATATACATCCCTATCCACAAAAAAGAAAATGGAACCCCCTTAAAAATATGGGAGCGCCAACACATCTGATAGTCCTGATGAGGAATCTGTGCTCAGGACAAGAGGCTACTGTTAGAACACAGAGAAACAGAATGGTTCCCAATTGGCAAAGGGGTCAGACAAGGCTGTATCCTTTCACCCTATCTGTTCAACTTGTATGCAGAACATATTGGCATGTTACAAACGCGCACAAAGTATGTGCTCTGTGTGTGCTAGGATTGCGCGAGAGCGTGTTAGGATGCGGCTTCACTTCCACACGCTCCTAACCCTAGCATGCGCAGAGCACATACAAAATGGCAGCGCCCGTTCCACACGCGGGCCACCATGGCTACGTCATGACTGCGCTGCCTCCAAACGGGGTGGCGCAGAAGTGACGTAGTGGGGCCGCACAAGAGCGCCTGGGGCACCCTTTCCACGGCCTTGGAAGGAGATCTGTTTCGGAGCTCCTTCCACCTTTGCGTCGCTGGGCGCAGCCTTTACATGGCTGCGCCAGCGATGCAGAGCAAAAAGGGGCCAAGTGGCCCCTTTCTCCTCCTCCCCACCACCGCTGGGTGTCCTTGGGGCTTGAAGCCCCAAGGACACCCCTTTCCAGGCCACAGGGAAGCGGCCTTTTGCCGCTTCCCCGCGGCCTGGAAAGTGGCGGATTGGGGCCCCAATCTGGCGGGGAAAGGGCCGGTTACAGGCGCGCCCCAAACGGGCAGTCTGTAACGCGCCATTATAAGTAAAGCAGGCTTTGACACAGAAGAGGGAGGAGTGAAAATAGGTGGAAGGAATATCAACAATCTAAGATATGCGAATGACACCATAGTACTAGCAGAAAACCTATTAAGGAAGATCAACGAAGAAAGTGCAAAGGCAGGCTTAATGATGAACATAAAGAAAGCAAAAATAATAACCACCGAGGACCTTCACAAGTTCAACCTTGACAATGAAGAATTAGAAACAGTAAAAGAATTCTCATACCTGGGATCAAACTCTGATAGAAGTGGGGATTGCGGTCAGGAAATCAGAAGACGATTAAAAATGGGGAGGGCAACCATGAAAGAACTAGAAAAGATTCTAAAATGCAAAGGTATACAACTGAGCACAAAAGTCAGAATCATCCAAGACATTGTATTCCCGATTACTATATATGAATGAGAGAGCTGGACAGTGAAGAAAGATAACAGGAAGAAAATTAATTCCTTTGACATGTGGTGCTAGAGAAGAGTGTTGAAAATCCTATGGACAGCCAAAAGGACAAACAAATGGCTCCTGGAGCAGATCAAACTGGAAACCTCCCTGGGAGCCAAGATGATCAAACTGAGGCTGTTATATTTCGGCCACATCATGAGAAGGAAGGACTCATTGGAAAAGAAAATAATGCTGGGAAAGGTGGAGGGAAATAGAAAGAGAGGAAAGCCAGATACCAGATGGACGGACTCTATTAAGGAGGTCACAGGACCAAAGCAGGGCAGTGGAGGACAGGGAGCCTTGGAGATGTTTCATCCATAGGGTCATCATGGGTCGAGATCGACTCGAGGGCAGTTAACAACAACAAAACTTTCAGGATAAAACCTCTTACAGCCTGATTACGACATTAAAACTGTATAACTATCCAGAATGTTGAACTGTATTTTTAATGACATTATTTCCATTTACTAGGAAGCAAATGTGTATTGGCAAATCACACACTCATTTCATTGCCACTGGGACAAAATCTATTGTACATTTTCCCTTATCTTCTCTGTAATGAGTGTTTATATTTTGTGGCAAGCAAATAAGGAGAACAGCCTTTTGGAAAGAGAAAAGTGAAATGCAATATGTATAAACCAATTGAAGCAATCTTGAGGATCTGACATTGATTAACTACACAGGAGCAGAAAAGAGAGGGATGTCTGCAGGCCTTAAAGCTACAGCCTCCATGCCTTCCCTCCATTCCACCAGTTACAAGTCACTGAATAGATTAGAAGCTCAAACACTACGTATACAGTGTGTCTGATCCCACAAATTGTCAACAATTTCATCTGTTTCATTTGCATGCCCTTTTAAAAGATTTCATGTCAAACATGTTGAAAACTATGTATGCAAACACTTAAAATTCTTTTTAGAAGCAAAAACATAAAATAAAAATCAGCCGGCTTCCGTGCTGTGCATTCTTTCAGGACTTGCATGGAATTTTGTGGTTTTGCTATCCAGATGTGTATTTTTTAAAAAAGAAAAAAGAATTGGGTCCAAGGAAAGCAAAATAAAGGGTGTAATTTTTGTGAGTATGCAAGCACAGACCAAAAGAGATAGATTGGGAGAAATGAAGTACAAAAGAAATGACATTATATACATTTTGGAAAGCAGATTGCTAATCCAAAGTGACTAAATTAATTGTGTTTCATAGGACATCCAAATGTCAGAAATAAGGAGCATTTACAATGTCAGCAGGTTAATACAGAACTGAACATTGAGCTGTTCTGAATCAATTTACTATATTCTATGAGGCTTTTCTGTTTTGAAATACAGAAGGTTTCATTACTGGCCTAGTCCTCATGTAATACCGAACCATGGTTTTGAAGAATGGGTGAATTGCACCGAGCCTCAGGGTTGCATACTCTAGCTTACTTTTCCTTTTCTAGTGCCACTGCAGTGAGAAGATTTGGAGTGTTTTTCTTCTGTTATATCAGGACCCTTAACAGTGACCAATCCTAATTGTTGGTAGCAAAACCAATCCAGCTTCATGAACTTTGGTCTGTAATTGGTTTGCTTTTATCACCAGTAGTTAAGACCAGCTGTAATTTGGCTGGGTTTGGTGCTATGACAAACTGTGGTTAGTCTAAACACAAAACCAAAAGTGTGTGTGCTCATCCTCAGGGCCTTACCAGAAGACAAGGGAATCATGCATGAGCTTGAACTTGCTGCAGCTCTTAACATGAAAATCATGGTTTATCATTGCACGTGAACACAGGCAATATTTGATGTCACATTGCACTAAAACTAAAATTTCATTTTGTTTCTGTATAAAGTCAAAGAATGAATTGGAAGAAGGAAACATTATCAATTGACTTTTGACTAAATTTGTAAGTTAGCTTGGAGAAGAGAAGACTGAGAACCTTATCGCGCTCACAGTTTTCCCGTTCCGTTCCTGTTGACAAGGCGGACAGATCAGGAAACGGGCTGACGATGAACGCTATCGCATTAAGTCTTCTTAGCATTATGTGAACACGAAAAGAACGATCGCTATCACACACCGCTAATGGAGAAAATGACCTGTTGTCATTTTTGGACCTCGCTGTGAACGGATATCACCGCACAGCCAGGTCCCATCACGATGACGCCCCGACCATCTCTTGTCTTTGCGCATGCGCAGTTTACAAAGAAAATTGTGCGCAGTTTTCAAAGGGAGCATGGGGCATTCTCGTTCCCTGTGTGTTCTAAGATGGATTCTTATGTTTTGGTCCTTCTCCATACCATTTCCTGTTACCTGATAATGGAGCAGGAACGGAGAAGAAGGAGGACACTTATGTACCGCTTGGTTTTTTTAAAAGTTGCTCTCAGACATGCCCTTGCTGAGCTCATGGATGTAGAGGACGCACCCCCCACAGATCTCCTTGAATGGCTATTCACATTTCCATCACCTCAGAGATGGTGGTTACGTCCAATTCTTAGGAAGAATTGGTGGCATGAAGAGGTGATGACTTTGTGGGATGACATGTGGGAGACACATTTCCACATGAAACGTTCAATTTTTTTTAATCTGGTAGAAGTACTCCATACCTACCTGAAATCTTTTTCTGGTATCAAACACTGTTTCCTGCTTTATTTTTCATATAGAGACATGTCTAGATGTTCTATAATTTTGAGGAATGAAAGTCGTTAAAACATCTTGCAAGGGAACCTGGTAAAGGAAAGATATCATGATGGCCCGTCATAACTGTAGGGATCGGACGGTGATGCAATTGGAACACCTAGGATATCACACACAGAGGATTTTCCGTTCTCACAATGTTTACTGGTGAGGGAGGACGGAAGAGAATTATCGGGGACATTTTACGCGAACGGAACGGGAACCCATTGCAAATGTCTTGGTAACGAGGCTATGTGATAAAATCCGTTCCATTCCATTACCATTGAGACCTCGGAACGTTTACAAACATGTGTGTGATAAACTCCTGAGATATGACATGACAGCCATCTTTAAATACTTTAAGGGGAGTCATGTAGAAGATAGAGCCAGCTTCTTTTCTGCTACTGGACAGCCTAAGGTGTTTACTGCATTGCTAAAAATCCCAACTTACCCCTTCCACGTTGAAGTCACTTTTGGGATAAAGTTGGATATTATCATGTGCAAAATGTCAACAATGCCGCCGACCAAGTGCAGTGCAGCTAACCTCCGGCTAGCTGGCCAATTTGCAAAGTTGGGAGCTTCCTGGTTTTGCAAAGAGGCTGGCTGGGTGCAGCTTCTAGTTGGAAGTTAGCAGGGATTCAGCCAGATGGTGGTATCAGCAGCATTTTGCATATGATAATACACAACTTTAATCTGAAAGAGACTTCAACGTGGCAGGGATAAGTTGGGTTTTTTGTCAGTGCGGTAGAAGCAAACCAATGGATTCAAATTGTGAGAAAAGAGATTCCACCTAAACATTAGGAAGACAATGAGAGCTGTTTGATGGTGGAATAGATTGCTTGGGAGGGTTGTGGACTCTCTTTCTTTGAAATCTTTAAACAGAGTTTGGATGACAATCTTTCAGGAGTGCTTTAGTTGAATATTCTTGCATGGCAGGTGGTTGGACTGGATAATCCTCATGGTATCTTCCAGTCCTATGTTTTTATGGCTCTCTGGTGCTGATCATTATTTGTTTGCTACAAAATATAAAATATCATGACTTGCCATAAAAAAACTTGGAATATTACTATGCTCCCTTCAGCGATTCTTATCAAACTGGTCCCTTTCCTTTTCAATGAGATACTTTCTCAATAATGCCTATCACACAACATTTTTTCTGCATTTCTGAAAGCTTGCAGGCATGGCCTGTTTTTAGGCCTTTCTAAAACAGTAGAGAAAAGAGGGGAGGAGAGACATACATGTCATTATCAGGGTGAGGAGAAACCCTTCTAAAACAGAGAGTGAAAAGAACAACTAGTTGATTCCTAAAAACAAACTAGAATAACACCAGTTACACAGCTGGGCTGAAAAAACAGGGCAAGTGCCTTGATGCACTGTGAAGACCAAGATTGATTCTGGCATAAGATTTTGTGGCATTGAGCCCACTTCAGATGTATGAAGTGTCATCTGCAGTTGGTAGATATATGTGTACATAAGTATAGAAGGTGGAAACATAAACAGTAAAAAGCCCACAAGCTATGAAATACAGGAGGTACAGTCTGTGACATTTATGTGCAAAGTGTGAATATATACAAGATAAGGATAGCAACCTTTTGTGCACGTGTGATCATTAATTTGTGATAACTCAGCCTTCAAGATTGTGTGCGATAGTCTCTGGAATTTGTCACTATGTCTGGCAGCCACATCATGGCACAGTATCACTACTGGAAGCCCAAAATTGCAATACAAGTTTGCCACTATACCCAAGCGATGTTGCTGTCATCACCAAGTCCATCCTCTCAAACTGGTTCAGAACTAGATAAGCTAGTTTTGCTTATTCAAAGCCAATTTCAGCTAGATCAGACATCTCTTGACCCTGACTGAGGAGATTTCCCTCCCTTTCTTCCATCATTGTTGGCAGAATAATAGCTATATATATGAGGAGATTCATACTGAAGGCTCAGTGGTGAGCTGGAGGAATCATACTCCATCAAATTCTCAGTGATAACATTTGGACATTAACAGAAAGTTACTTTTTGGACAAAGATTCTCAGAATTCTCCAGTAAGCTGGGTAGTGAGGACACAATAAACTCCACATGAATTTCTAATTGGGAAATTTTGGGCAGAATGACAGCTCAGTTTTCTAATTTTAGTTCTCAAATAACAGTCTTCTTCCAACTCATAGAAGTAAGTTTGGTAATATTTTATTGACTTTCCAGAGTTTTGAATTAGCTCATTACTACAAAAAGCATATCTTTCTCATTACTTCTTTCTCCCTTTTTTGATATATCTTTTTTAATTTTATCAACATTGACATTTACAAACTTGATTATTGTTCTCCAAAGGTATGGCTATATCAACAATAGTTCCTACCTTCAAGTAGTTTGTGCTAATTAAATCAAAATGTCTTTCCTTTCTGTTGATATACGTAGACCTCTACCTTTATACCAATTCTCCTTTCTGACAAATTACTCCCCTTCATTTTACTTCTGTAATATCAAAGTAATTTCAGTACAGGTACTACTGGTAAGTTAAATATTTATACAGTATAACCAAAATTTCTTGGTCTTCTCTATTAGATTCTTAGTATGTGCTCTAGGAGCTTTTAAGTCTAAAGAATGTATGTATGTATGTATGTATTATTATTATTATTAACCTTTGTTTATAAAGCGCTGTAAATTTACACAGCGCTGTACATACAATCTTTTTAATTGGACGGTTTCCTGCCCTCAGGCTTACAATCTAAAAAGACACAACACAAAAGGAGAAGGGAAAGGTGGTGGGGAAGGGGCCTCTCTAGTACGATAATACATATAAAATGCATAACAATACAGGAAATGATTCAATAAAACAGACAACAAAAGAACAACAAAAAGCAAGTGACAATTATGCAATGCCTGGGAAAGCTTCTCTGAACAAGATGGTCTTCAGCTCCGTTTTGAAGCTGGTTAAAGAAGAGATGGCTCTTGTTTGTGGGGGAAGAAGTTTCCAGGAGAGGGGGGCAGCGAGTGAAAAGGGGCGAATCCGAGATGGGACAGAGGAAATCCTGGGCTGTGACAGCAGGCCTTGACTACCAGAACGGAGGGCCCTAGTGGGAAGGTGAGAAGAAATAAGGTCTGATAAGTAAGGAGGGGCCAGTCCATGGAGGGCTTTAAATGTTGACAGCAGGAGCTTATACTGAATACGAAAAGGGAGGGGGAGCCAGTGAAGGGATGCCAACACAGGAGAGATGTGGTCAGAGCAGTGGGTGGAAGTGATAATGTGTGCAGCTGAATGCTGGACAGAAATTAAAGGACGGAGGTGAGAAAGAGAAAGCCCAGCCGGGAGGACGTTACAGTAATCCAGTCGTGAGACCACTAGGGCATGAACCAGGATCTTGGCAGTAGAGGCAGAGAGATATGGTCGGATTTTGGCAATATTGTATAAAAAGAATCTACAAGCCTTGGCTGTGGTCTGGATCTGAGGGGTACACGAGAGTATGTCAACTAGGCGACAGTGATCAACGGTGTCAAAGGCTACAGACAAATCAGGAAGGATGAGAACAGAGTAAAGGCCATTAGCCTTGGCCCGTAAAAGGTCATTTGAGATCTTAGTGAGAGCTGTATGTATGTATGTGTGTATATGTATGTGTGTGAGTATATATACATATATATGTATTAGTCAAGAAACTCCATCATATATTCCTCACCCCATATGTGCTCTAAATAATAATAAATAATAAAACTTTTATTTATATCCCACTTCTTTGAACAAGCAATAAATATATTAGAGGTTCCTATTCTTTTGTAAAGTATGTAGTTGATCCATTACTTTCATTACTTTTTAGTCTATAACACACATATAAATATAAGATGGCCAGCAATTCAGCATAATTGTTATTTTGGTGAAACAAATGTCAAAAACAGCAACACATGATTCTGGTGATTAGAGAAATTCCTCATTGTTATTGCAATTGAATTTTGCCCACAGGAGAAAAAGAAGCTAGTTCAGGATATCCTGATCAAGAGACCATCTACAGTAATTTCATGGGAAGATCATAATCACATGTGAAACCCTTCTATGGAGTTCTATGGCACTTACTCGTAGGTAAAATGAATATGGGACTGATTTGAGATTTACTTGGTTGAGACTACATCCAACTGACTGATGTAGCAGTTGATCCAAAGTAAAAGGAGACAATGAAAAGCTTCTGGAATTGATCAGAATGTCAAATACAAGCAGAAAGCATAGGCAAACATTTTATCCCCATAGGAGTCTACTACTCTTATGCAGCTGCTGTGTCAGCCTCTCATAGTAACAGATACTTAAAAACAACATAATGGGCACTTTCTTACATATAAGCCATGCACAGCATCTGGAAAGACAGGGGTGGGCACATTACAGTAATTCATTCTGATATAGAAACTCTGCAAAAATAGTAATAGCCACATAGAAAGAATAAGAATAAACACCATACAAATATATGGATTGTCTGTTTTGTTTCTCCACTGTCTTTGGATTTCAGGAAGATTTGAAGAGTATTTGTGAAATCCAGCTTGCAAGCATACTCATACACACACTAGACTCATTCTGTATCCCTCAAACTGAAGGAGTTTTCTGGATAATTTTTTTTTAAAAAAGAAACTGTGAATATAATTAGACATGGGATCCTTGTAACAGCTGTAGGGATTTCACACTCAGGGCCTAATTTACAAAACTTTGGATTTGGCACCATTTCAGCATTACTCCTGGAAGTCATAATTTCTTTGACATATTTTTGGCATGGGAAATTTATTTATGCAAGCACATATATCTTTTTAAAAGGGGGGACAAAAGTATCCCACTTGTACCTGGCTTGTGATAAATGAGCAACTTCAGAAGCAGTGCCAGGAGGAAATAATGAACCTGCAAGGGCCCATGTTCAAAACGTAAGCTAATTTCTCTCCTTGTTTAGAAAAATGCCTGTACTAAATTTCCACATCACTGAAAATGCCTACGACACTTCTCTCATGCTTTAATGAAATCAATTTGTGTGAGATTTACAAGAAAAATACATTAGTGGAGTGCCAGTGTGCCAAGTATAGCTGTTGCAAAGCTGGCTGCATCAGTTCTGCAACTTCTGTGTTGTTGTTTTTGTGTCCGCCCCCCCTCCCCTCCTGTCATCCCCTGAGAAATTGTCTGAGAAGGCCTGTGACAAAGCAGGGATAATTTAGCATGGACAAAGCTCAGGCCCAGTTTGCCGACATGGAACACATCTGGAGGTAATTTTTACTGAATCTGTTTCCTGAACATAACAGCAACATAACAAGTCAGCAGTCAATTGATCTGTATAATTGTGTACAGTATTAGATAAATTTAAATCTCACTGAAATCAAAATTGAGGATGAGGCTAGGAGGATGATTTGCTCCCAATAGCCATAAAAGAAGCTCTTCTCAGTCCTTGGAACTGACAATTATCCTGTTATATTAGGTCAGTGTGGCACAAACTTTCAAAGCTCCACTGGCTTGTTCCTCAGGCCTGGATGTGACTTCTAACTGGGATGACTGAATTGGGCATCCTCAGCATTCACAATGAAGTTAAATGATAATAACATAGAGCCTTTTATCAAATGGTAAAGAATCTATGGGCCAATTTAGGGCATTGGCCAGAGTTAGCCTCATCTGAGTTAAACAGAGAGAGGGAAGGAGATGCTAGATGAGACACCAGGAATCAGTGGGTTAGATCACTCAGAAAATTACATCTGTTTGAGAATATTTTGATTTATACATCATATTTTTCCTAATATACAGAAATATGATTCCTGGTAGAAATGTAATGTGAAAATTGTTTATGACATATTACTTCTGTACATATGGATTAATTTTGGCTTGACATGTAAAAGGCCAGCCCAATTAAACTATTTCCTATGTTCATAGCTCACATCATAGGAGAAATGAATATAAATTAATATGCTAACTAAACAAAGAGGAGAAATTAGTAAAGTATCCCAGGGGAGGGGGGGGGGAAATACTGTAGCAGAAAAACAAAACAAAACAAGAGAACAGTCTAACAGAATTCCTGTACCATGAAAATGCTTAGCAGCACATTCGATCCAGCAGTAATTCAGTGACATCATAGTATCAGAGGCAGTCGAAGGGACAGGAGGGCAGGGGAAGAGAAAGAACAGATGCACATGCCCACAGAGAGAACTCTGCATGCCAGAGAGGGAATACATGCCATAGATTTGCCACCTGTTTGACTGGCTGCTCAGTTGCTGCTCTCTTTGCACCCTGTCATCCTGGGAGCAGCAACTGAGCAGCTGGGTGAGCAGTGAAAAGTCTCTCACCTGTGCCAACCTTGCCATAAAGGCCACTGCGGACAAGAGGCCTCTTGGTTGCTGCTCAGGCAACTGCTCAGTTGCTGCTCCTAGAATGACCAGGTGCAAGGGAGAAGATTTTCCCTAGAGAGGAGAGACTTTCCATCCTTCATTGGGGCAGAGAAATGTACAGCCAGTGTGCCCCCCTGGATCCTTCTACTACCATCTGGGGGGGGCATACTGCCCACTTTGGGAATCACTATTTTAGGGTATCTAGATTGTATTACTAATTTGCAATGTTTCTGGAGTTTCATTATGCTTGGGCTGCATAGTGGGATCCTAGGTCTCTCACTGTCTCTCTTATCTGAATCAAAGCTAGACCAGTTTTGACCAGTATACAGTTTTGTCATTGCATCTGCATAAGTAGCTTCTGTGAGCACAAGTGGGATGTGTAATGCCCTTCTGGCCTACAGCATTCCTCCCTACATAAACTAAAAACCTTAAAGTCTCTGGGAAATCCCTGCCAAACTCAGGTTTTCTGTTCTGGAGAAGGCTGCAGCAGGGAGAAGTCTACAATTATTATTATTATTATTATTATTATTATTATTATTATTATTATTATTAACCTTTATTTATATCTCAATGTTGGTGCTAGCATCATGTTCAATTTCAGTTTTCCTCTACGTTTTCCTTAAAAAGACCAAAACTGAGTCCAGTTTAACCTAAACATGGGGTCAAGCTGAGGACTGTGCACATTCCATAAATACCAGATAAGCTATTCAGGGAACTAATGGGTAAATAAGATTGTTCCATAGAAGTCCAGTGTAAACTAAGAATCCTTTGACTGTAATTTTTCCACACATATAAAGAATGCCCATAGATATCACCTGTCACCATTTGCTGGAACATGATGAACTTTCATAACCTACATAATGCTCTCTTGAAGAGCTCAGTTATGCATGTATGGTTTTGTTTTCACACCTGTAGCATCTTGTATTTCCTGTAGATTTTCATGTGACCAAAAATGAATGGGTGTCAGGTAGCATTTGTCTCTTTAAAGCAGGTAATGCCAAGAACTGGCAAGATCAGTCATTTAAAGGAATTACAGCTATATATTAATAACACCTGTATGGCATTAAAATATTCTCCAACTTAGGTAGTCAGTCAAACCTGCCAAACAATTTTCTTAATAAATAGCAATATATATCAAAAGAAGCAAATAGAAACTGCTATCTAAAACTTGCATGACACTTTAAATCTCAAGCTAGTATGAAGTAGTAATTTGGACTAGGATTCTGGAAGAACAGGGTTCAAATTCCACTCAGCCATGGAAATGTACTGAGTGATCTTGGGCAAGTCACACTCACTGGGCTTTAGAGGAAGGGACTGGCAAACCTCTTTTGAATATATCTGGTCAAGAAAACCCCATGATGGGGTAACCATGTCCAGAAACAGATGGGTAAAAAAAAAAAAATCAGCTTCCAGCCATTTCAGGAGCATGGTGTTCAGATGACACACACACTCCTGAAGTGGCTGGAAGTGGTCTATGCACTCAAATCCCAAATTCTTCAAAACTTCCATTGTCTTGCCAGCCCTGTGACCAGGTGGACTGTCTTACAAAAAGAAAATACCTTTCCAAACTTACCTTGACATTTTCTTCTCAAAGCCTCCTTTAATCAGCACAGCAAGTTAGAGCAGTATTCTGCATTAACTGAATGCAGAATTCTGAAGATAGCCATTAAAATACTTTCCTTATCTCACAAAACTGTGGCCATGAACTTTCCTGCTGGCCCTTCTTCAGCTGTGTGGAGATCCTGAGTACTGCTACTGCAAGGACTGTTGCTTGGTCTCCCAATCATAGTGATGTAACCATGTTTCATCAACAGTGACGAGTCCTTAAAAAAAAATATCACTAGATCACTCAAAATGCTGCATAATCAACTTGGAGGTGTCCATTTAATTTAGTTTCTGATCAGCATTCAAACATTTCTTGACTATCTATCTTAACTATCTTGACTGATAGTTTTTGCATAACTATAAACCCAATCCATTCCCAGGATATCTCTAGTATCTCAGCAATTGTTTTAGCTGAGATTCAGTGATCTGCCAGAATCAGGCCATGAACACAGTTAACAATTTCAGGAGTTGAAATTGACCTTGCTACATCTTCAGTCTGAAAATCTTCATATTGGAAGTTGGTACATCAGTTCTTCATGGTTGAATATAATGGGCATTTGACTCTCAATATTTGCATCTTACATTCATGAATTTTATTTGGTGTTTTCTCCTGTAGGAACATGAACTTCATGACAGCCCAGAGTTCAGCACTTGGAAATTCCACACTTTTCATTCACATGGTTCTATCAATGATCTGGAAAAAACAACAACCAGACATTAGTGCTATGATCCTGCACACTGACAATTTACAACACAAAATAACACTATTTCAAGCTACAGTGAGAAAAATATGCTCAGATTTTGGGAAGTGGGTCAAGCTGAGAACTTTTCAGCTCCACGTTGTACACTTCCCTGAATCCCCCCTCTAGCAGTGGATTTCCAAATTTTGTATGTGGTACTGCAGTTAATGATGTGGTGATTCAACTGGGATACCTGTTCACACATTCCTGTCATCCCTTGATAGAGCAACTATCAAAGTATGTATATGTATATGTGAATGCACTATGTGCTGAAATGAGAATGGAAAGGAGATAAGAATAGCACAGGAAATAACACAGTATAGGAAATAGTATTGGAAAAACTCAGTATTTCCCTTGGTCTCAGCATACCTATTCATTCACAGCTGCTAGTCCTGAAGTGAGAGAGACATAGTCTGAATGAAGTCTTTCCCACATCCGGACGCATAAAGCCCTGTGTGCCACAGTAATCCCTCTCCTTTTCTTGAACTGCTCCCAAATGTCCAGTTATGTACTGTGACACCACCCTGGGGATGTAGGACACTCCGGTGTGGATATGCTCTTATTGATCACCAGTGAAGGGAAACACCTTGCTGTATCCTATGCATACAAAACATTTAAAAAGAATTTATGAAAGCCGGAGCAATAGACAAGTTTCTCTTGTCGGTTGTATAGCTGTTATACCTGTTGGTTCGTTGAGTATTGTACACTGATGATGGATGTCAGGATTTGTTCCAAGCCAATCTCTTAATTGTTTTCAGCTTCACCTCTCTTGGCACTGGCGTATGGTTTTCATTCCATATAATGCATCAGAAGGCAGAAGAGAAGCATGCCTTTCAGCTTTTTTTCAATAGAAGGAGACTGTCTTTGCCTGTATTTCTTGGAACTGCCCCCTGAATTCAATGAGGCTTTCTGCCAAGAATATGTATTTAAGATGGAAGGGCCCAAATTTCAGTGTCCCAGCACATTGGTCCTTATGTAAAAATACTGGCTTGATACTTGAGAATTGTATTGGCAGAATGCTGTGAGTTCAGAGGCTACAGCCACATTTGATATTTACTTAAGGCCAGTTCCTACAAATTGTTCAGTTGTTGACACAAGCGACTCTTTTTTCACACCATTCTAAATATAAGGTTAAGATTTTATAGTGATCTTGCAGATAAACCAGCTCCCTCTTCCTCCGTATGTGCCACCTATCTCTCTGACACCTGGGCACCTCCCCCACCAGCCATTTAGTAGCTGGAGAAGGGCAGAAGTGGCCAGACAGTGTCTGACAATGTGTTCTGCAGTAGATGCACATAGAAGGTATCAGCCTTCTTGACCTCAAATATGCCAGGCTGCAGAAACACCACAAATGCTGCCTGGCCACACTCAGACTACCCCTGGCTGCAGAACGAAAGGGGTGCGCATGTGGCAGGGAGTGTGAGCAAGAGCTCATTATGAAAGGGGGTGCTAGGTAGCTCTCTCTGCAACAATAAAATTTTGACATTAGGTCTGTGAATTTCAACATCAGGATCCTGACCATAATGTCATATCTGAACTGGACCATTATTAGTTGGCTTCTGGGTCATACGTCTTATAAAAAAATGTTTCTTCTGCACCATAAAGGCCCCCAAACATGGTGAAAGTACTCCCCACAGGTGTTGGGGACATTTGGGGGTAACTCCCTTAGCTGGAAGCTGTTGCCTTCATGTTCCCTGGAAGGCAATGAACCTCCCTCACACCTGACAATTGTCCAGCCCTGCTGTAGCGCTATTTGTCTGCAATAACGCTGTATCTCTATCTCTATTTCTAGCTATATCTATTACACTGTATGTTTTTGTGTGTGTTGTTTATGTAATACAACACTGCAACTGAAGCATGGTGCCAGAGCCTTGCCTGAGACTTTTATTGTACTTTCCCTAAAGTTAAGGCAGCTGTTCAAGTGAGCTGCTAAATGGGGTGAGGCATTTGGCACCCCCAGCTGATTGCCAAGCCTTCTACTACAACTGCTAAGAGTCTTTCAGTTGATCAGACAGAACATATAGGGATATTCCTATAGTCATGTACACTTAGATGGTCATTTTAAATGCATTCTTTGTTGGAATGCAATAGAACAGATTTTGTAAAGAGTCAGACATTATATGTGAGAAAGGACTCCCCACAATTATATGAACACCAGAGCTGGAGCACTGGTACTAGCTCTGAGGTCAGATGATTCCTTGGCTCTGCTCCCAACACAGTAAATGAGGATATTTGCAAAGGATAATATAGGTGCTGGAATCCTACATCATGAGATATACATCTGGCACATAGCTACAGAGAGGTAGCAACATCTGCTGGCCCTGCTCCTCACCCAAACCCAAATAACAGGAAACAAAGGAGGGTTAATTAACAAATTATTAATTTCCAGTAATCTTTCCTCCAGTAAATCTTTTTAAAGGCAATATTTAATTAGCTTATTTGTTTGTTTGATTGATTGATTTTATGTGCTACCTTTCTCCCAGAGCGAGGCCCAAGGCATCTCACTGAAGGAAATCAATTAAAGTCTTCACTGTAATTTAAAAGAAAAAAAAATAATATGCATCCATGCCAGAGAGGCTTTTTATTGGGGTGTGGTTTTTTTATTTATTTATTTACTTTTGTACATTTAAAAATAATTTTATATTGTTTCAGTTGTGACCATTGTGACTGAAACCTGCTGAAACAAAAATGTCTTTGCCTGCCAGCAAATGGAGGGCTTGGAGGGTGGGAGCCGCAGGGCCGGCTCTAGGTATTTGGCCACCCTGGGTGAGAAATATTTTGGCACCTCCTGTTGCCCCTCCTAATTATTTTCACCCCTTGATTTCCACTATTTCATTTGTTAAAGCTAAAAATGACATAAAACTTAGGTTCTAATCTCTCATCATAGTATTGAGAATTAGCCAAAAAGCCCAAAAAAAATGTACAAAAAAGGCTGCCAAGCCACCCCTAAATTTTGCTGCCCTAGGTGGCTGCCTAGTTCACCTATGGATGAGCTGGCCCTGGGGAGCAGCCACCAAGAAGCCTCTCTCTCTTGTGTCTACACCAAGTGAGCCTGTGATGGTGGTGGGACCAAAGAAAGCCTTCCCCTGATGATCTTAAAGTTCTTGCAGAAAGTCTGGACCTAAGCTTTATAAGGTTTTATAGGCCATGACCAGCACTTTGAATTGTGCCAGGAAATGGACCGATAGCCACTGAAGTTGTTTCAGCAAGGGAGTTATATGATCCCTACAACTTTAATTCTTGTACTGTCCTTGTCCATTGCCCTCCTTTCCCAGTCAGGCTCTTGGCTGGGACAGGGAAGATTGCACATTCAGTATCACTCTCATGCCCTCAAAACCTGACTGCAGGGTAGTCATCTGCAAAGTGGGAGTGTGCAACCTTTGGTGAAGGACCAATGGACAGGAGAGGGCAATTTTCTTGCCTCCCAACATGACTCTCAGCCGTTGGTTATTTTCCTCAGCTGAGTTTGCAGACATACATTTGTGAAAGAAACACAGGCCTTGAACTGGAGCCTCAAGAGAAGCAGCCAGTAAGGGAAGCTGAAGGAGAAATTTGATTGATGATTCTGTTAGTATAGATTTTATGTCTTTTTGACTGATTTAACAAAACAAGTACCACAATATGGATTTTGTAATTTGTCCTATGGACAACATGGCTACTCCTCCTTCTGTATTCTGTTCTGTACTCTGCCATTGAGAGTATCACAGTTGGAAGGGCAGATCTGCTTCTTAAGAACTCCCTATCCAGACCCAGGGCTCCTTCACATTACACAATAGTAGCACTATGATTCTGTTTTAGCTGCCATAGCAACATCTCATGGAATCCTAGAATATGACATTTAGAGAGGGGCATTAAAATTCACAGCCAGGGAGATCAGTGCCTCTGATCAAATTACACACTCCATAGGATGCAGTCATGTCAAAGTTAAAGACAGTTCCTTGACATGAATGCTAGTCATAACCAACTGTAGGGGATAGTGCTCATCTCCGTTTCTAAGCCAAAGAGCCAGCGTTGTCCAAGGTGGTCATGTGGCCAACATGTCTGTATCAAAGGCTGTTTACCTTCCCACTGAAGTGGTACCTATTTATCTACTTGCATTTGCATGCTTTCAAACTGCTAGGTTGGCAGAAGATGAGAGTAGTGACAGGAGCTCAACCCATCAAGCAGCACTCAGGCCTCGAACTGCTAACCTTCCGATCGTCAGAATTGGCATCTTAACCACTAAGCCACTGAATGGCTTAGTTACAGTGTTACATGGCTGTTACAGTGGAATTGTTGTGTTATTACTGAGCAGTGTGAAAAGGCCTACAGTGGCAAATATCTATAAAATTCATCACCAGTGCTGCTCTACACTTTATGAATATTTTATGAGAATAATATACCTTTTCACAGTCTAATAGAAAGTGTACCACAGATTTGGAAAGCACAAACATAAAAACTGTAACAGCCAATCCACTGAGGCTAAAATAGGACACTCAGAATCAGGCACACACACATAATGACCAGTGCATTTCCCTGTTGTTTATTTCAGAACCAGAGTTATGTTTTTGCACCATATTTTTAAGCTTTTAGAAAAGCTTTATGATCCCAGCTGCTTTGGTTATGGGTAGTTTTATAGGGCCCTGAACACCAACCAGCCCATATGTCCAGTGGCGTTTCTTGATACCGTACCTCTTGCAGCCATTCAGAGGTTCTTGAGGTGTGCTTATAAACCCACCAGTAAATATACCAGCTGTACTCATAAACCTGCATTAGTGGCTTCATTTCAGCTGCCTTACAAAGCAGTCACACCAATAAATCTGTGGCCAGTCCATATAGGCATTCATTTAAACAGATTCAAAAAACAAAAGAAGATAATCACCAGCATGTTTTATCCTTATTCCACATGGGATGTGTAGTGGAATAGATTTTTAAAAATTAATAAAGCACATGGGATGAAAAGAAAATTCCCTAGAATCTTTTTTTCACATACACCCAACATCCCTGAAGTACGAAGTTCGCAGCTTAGGCGTAGTCCTGGATTCGTCTCTACAGCTGTCTTCCCAGGTGGAGACGATATCCAGGAGTGCTTGGTGCCAACTACGATTGATACGCCAGCTGCACACCTATCTGAACCAGGAAGACCTTGAAACTGTGGTACATGCACTGGTAACTTCTCATTTAGATTTCTGCAATGCCCTCTACATGGGGCTACCTTGATACCAAGTCCAGAAGCTTCAGCTGACCCAAAGTGCTGCAGCCAGATTGGTTGGTGATTACCTTTAAAGCCCTAAATGGCTCATGCCCAAGTTACTTGAGGTAACGCTTCTCCCTACACAATCTGCCCCACACTCTCAGGACTACTGGAAAGAAACTATTGGAACATCCCGAAGTTAGACTAAGATCAACTTTTGACAAAGCATTTACTGCTGCTGCCCCAAGACTCTGGAATGGCCTACCAGAAGAGATCTGTCTTAACACTCTAAATGCCTTTAAGAAAACACTTAAGATGGATCTCCTCCGGCAGGCATACCCACTTGATCTATTATGATTGAACCCTGAAAATGTTTACCTCCTAGGGATGATGTGCACATAGATTGTAATAATAATTTTATATTGTTTTATAATTGACTGGTAATCAATATATGTATGAAATTGTGAGTTGTGAAATTTATGCATTGTAATGCTGATTTTAGCTGTTGTGCTCCCACCTCGATCCATGGGGAGAGGCGGGAAATATAAATAAAGATTTTATTGTGAAGTCGAAGGCTTTCATGGCCGGCATCCATGGGTTTTTTGTGGGTTTTTCGGGCTACATGGCCACATAGCTAGAAAAACCCACAAAAAACCAAAGATTTTATTATTTTCTTTCCTTTTGCTCTTTAACAAACTTTTTTTAAAAAAAAATTACAAAATTTATCTTAAAGACATTAATACTTGTGGATGCCAACTGAAGCTTCAGATTCATCTGGTCCATATTCAGTTTTATTTGTGTTGGGAATTGCTGGTTGTACATGTGGGCACCTACAGATTTTAGATTAGGATGTAAACAAGACATCAACAAAACACTGCAGTGCAAGGTGTCCTTTTTCAGGATTCACCATTGCAATACTACCATCCCACTCAATTTTCCATTTTGTTGCCCCAACAGTACTTCATTGTTGATTGGTTGATTGCCCTTGAAAACACATTAACTAAAGTTTTCTGGGTGGCACCCAGCCGCTTCATGTTCACTTGAATCATCACTGGCTGCAAACCCTCCAACTGTCCCAGTTAATCATCTGCTGTTCAATATTTTCAGATGCTTTTACAATATCTCAGGCTGCTGCCACACTGCAGAATTAATGCAATTTGATACCTGATTCCAGCCTGTAGTATCATGGGAACTGTAGTTTGTTGTGGCACCAGAGCTCTTTGACAGAGAAGGCTAAATATTTCACAAAACTACAAATCCCAGCATTCCATAGATTAAACCATGGCAGTTAAAGCAGTGTCAGACTGCAATAATCTGCAATGTAGATGCAGCCCCAGTTTATTTTTTCTACTAAGGAACCCTCTTCACCCTTTGATTACTTCAGTTGCTGCAAATTGAATTCAAAGTGCAAAAGTGGTTTGTACTCAACTCAGCAGAAGAGGAGAGAAAAGGGACAAAGTGCTGATATTTCCAGTAGGCTTGGGCAAAAGCAAACTTTTTGCAAACTTGCTGCAGACTCTCCTAGCTTTGGAAAAGAACATCTTGTTTGCACAACTCTAGTCTGTATCCTGAGGAATTCCTAAAGGAATAAACACGCTTTGTAAAAAGCCAAGGAAGGGAGAGAAACCTGTTAGTTGAGGGGGCTTACTTTGAGATCCCCTTTGAATTACAACATCCCTGGAACTGTGCACCACACTGTCTCTCGTGCTCTCTTTCTTACAGGCACACAGATCCGTCCACACCTCTAACTGCCTTGAAATTGATTTCTTAGAAGAAAATTCTTAATTTGACCCCCCCCCCCTTCAATTCTTGTTTGGTTTTTTGAGATTTTGAGATTTACATAAACCTATTTTGAGGCTTAGTTTTGCTGGTTTTCCTCTCTCCACCTTCCCTTACTTCTGATTCACTAGTCTTTTGAGTGTGTCAGGGCTGCATGACTACATCAGTAATATGTTATGGGGAAGGTAAAATTTGACATGATCAAAAATATGCATTGGATAGAGGGGGAGGATATACACAGAGTTTCTACAGGGAATCTTAATAAGGGCTGTAATTTTGAGCATGTCTGTTAAAGACATTTTGATTTTAGAAGAACACATTGTATAATGGCTGGAATTCACTAAGGCAGTTACAAATGTTTAATCATCTTAGTTATATAATGATCCAGTACACACAGGAAAAAGGTGGCGTGGCAGCACAGTTTCTAGGGTTCTAGAATCCTAGAACGTGCCGTTCACATGGGAGCCACCATGATGAGGTACGCAATCTACAACATCCGCACATCGCACACAGGAAGCGGTGTCATAGGACTGCTCTGGGAACGATACGCAGGAAACAGGGGTGGTGTTTTGCCACTCTATGTACAGCCCCAATGTTTCCCGCCCCGATCCCTCACTCCCCACTTACTGGGCAACAGCTGATGTGAGTTGCAGGGATCTATTCTCCTGTCAATTGGAAAGCAGCTGGGGGCTTACCTAGAAATGAAAAAAAAAAAATCTCTGGAAGTATTGACAGTTTCTGCTTTTTTATTTTTATTTTACCTTTATATCCATGGTTCTAAATCCAAACTCTTTTTTGGAATATCCCAGGGTTCTTCAATCCCTGCTTCCTTAAAAAGAAAGAAAGAAGGAGAGAAGGAAATGTGGCAGCACCTTTAAAACTAACTGGTTAGTTTGGGGTTTGTTTGTTTGTTTTTTACCTGTTTTGTCTTTGGCCATAGTGGACTGCACTCAGTACTGCATCCGAAGAACTGGCTTTATATCCACAAATGTTAATACAAAAACAGAAACCAGTCCTAAGGGTGAGGCTACATTTCTTCCCCCCCCCCCTTCCCTACCTTCCTCCTTTTTATGCTGCAAGAGACTAAGCACGATATCACATGGGAGGAGTGTCTCCCAATTTTGGAAAAAAAGGAAGTAGGGCCAATTCGAAAATGAACGATATTACGCGAATGGTTGTCAAATGCACAGAAGAACACAGTGCCCACCTCAAAGCCAAAGTAGTGCGAATGCAAAAGAAGTTATCGTATCAGTATATACCCTTCGTAGTCTAGAGTACGAATTAGCACCCCTGCACATGTGCAGAATCGGATTGTGACCTTTTTACACTTCTGGGGGGCTTGACTCCAGTTCCCGTGGTTTTGGCTTGTTTCACATTACTTGCTCATTCATTACCCCTCATTTCACGTTATTTAGGCAATTCACCAACTCAAAACCAGTGCAAAGCAACCTTGTACTCGGTTTGAGCACTGGACTATGACTGTAGAAGGAAGGGATAGAATCCCACTGGGTGAGCTGGTGCAAGTCACACTCTGTCAGCCTCCTCAGAAAATGGCAGTGGCAAACCCCATCTGAATAAATCTGCCAAGAAAACTCAAAAGGCGGAGTGGGGGTCTCCAGATGGTTGTGTGTGTGTGTGTGTGTGTGTGTGTGTGTGTGTGTGTGAGAGAGAGAGAGAGAGAGAGAGAGAGAGAGGGGGGGGGGGGGGTGGGGGGAGAGAAGGAGTCCCTCCCATTTGGGAGAACTTGGCTGCAGTGAGGTTATGGGGGACCTGGGTCCCCTCTGGTCCATTGGGATTCCCATTGAAGGCAATGGTGCTGCCTCCTTGCCATGAGTTGGAGAAGGAGGAGGGAAGGGAAGGGGAAGCTGTGCAGGAACCAGAGCTGGCGGCTAAGGCTACATCCATACTGGAAGAAAACCCAGTGTGGCACTGCTTTAACTCTTTGTGGCTCAAGGCTATGGAATTCTGGGAGTTGGAGTTGGTTGTGTGCCCAGAGCGATGCCACTGAGGGGAGGAAAACAGACCCCCATTTTCCATGCTGCCCCACTCCATCCTCCCCCAAAGGAGGAGGAATGAAGGAAGAAGAACTCTTTGGGGCTAATAAAAGGGGGGGTTCTCTCTTTTTGAAGCCCCCTGACCCTGGAGGAAGGAAGGAAGGAAGGAAGGAAGGAAGGAAGGAAGGAAGGAAGGCAGGCAAAAAGGTCCCTGAGGGGCACAAGGGGCCAGGAGCAGAGAAAGCCCCAAGCCCACCATTTTGGACAGAGAGAGAGCTTGCAGAACACCAAATGGAGAGCCACCCTTTCCTGTCAAAAACAGCTGCTTCTCCTCCCAGCTGCCAGGGATGACCTAGGAGCCCCGGAAGCCAAAACAAAACGGAGGATCATGGGAATTGATGCAGGGGAATACCAGGGCCACAGCAGACATGCATATCACACCAAATGACATTGCATTGAATGTGAAGTAGCCTGGGAATAGGATTTGTGAATTCCCTAGTTTACCGAATTTACTTTAGTGCGGAGTGATGTATGATTGTGTTCCGAGTGCATTTGGAGTGCCAGGGAATGTGTCTGATAACCTTCCGCACAATAATGTGAATATCAATGATTGCGTTCGAGATGACACTGGATTATACTTCCAGTTTCAGTCATGTGATAACGACCTAACATGGACACTTCTTTGAAAACTCCCAGCGTCCTGGTGTTCTTTCTCCTTCCCGCCGACTGAATATGCGTCACATCTAGCATCAAACAATGTTGCAGAAACTGACTTTTATCAACTTCAACGCAGTCTTTTAAATTATTATTCTGGAGTTCCAGTCAAACTGTTAAAGTCCTTTAGTAATATTACACTATTTAAGCATTAGGATCATTTTGTTTTATTGCTAACTTTACTCTTTGCCTCACTTGGTCTTTGCTTCATTGATCTCGCTTGAATTTGGATCCTGAAAAAAAATGTTGTGTTTCTTGGCAGTGGCCATCTTATCCAGTTGCAATATAATACAAAAAGACAGGCTCGGAGAGGTACATTTCTTTGGGGAAAATAGTGGGTTAATTTAAGCTGACCTGGGAAGGGGGGAATGAAAACTTCTTGATAATGCTGGAAGTTACCTGGAAATATGTCAGGATGGGGAAACATCATGTAAATCTCCAAAGTAAAATCAGTTTGTACAACGCAAAACCTGGGATTTTCAGAGACATTTTTCTAGTCTGGATACATTCTGACCAACATTCCCACCCCCTCCTGTGAGCACTCTCTGTTGTGACAATCAGATGCTGTTGAAGGACTGCTTCCCAGTCAACAAGAGAACAGAGCCTCCATCAAATGCAGAGGCTGCTGCCTGGGGCAGGGTGTTATCAGTATGCTGATGACACCCAAATATATTTCTCCATGTCTCAGTCATCATCTACAATGACAGATGGCATTTCTTCCCTCAATCAGTGTCTTGAGGCAGTAACAGACTGGATGAGGGAAAACAAGCTCAAACTGAATCCAGACAAAATGGAGGTATTTACAGGCATCACATTGCAACCTGGTCAAAACAAAAATAGAAATGATGTGATATCACTTGGCGCAGTCTACGAAGGTTGGAAGGAACCACTGTGGTTTGGTTACTGGGGTGGCACTCCTGGAGACCAGGATTCAAAACTGCACTCTGCAATGGAAATCCACTGGTTGACTTTGGGAAAGTCACACTCATTCAGGCTAAGAGGAAGGCAGCACCAAACCTCTCTAGAACAAATCTAGCCAAGAGAAAACCATATAATAAAATTGCTATTAGTTTCTATTAGTTGGCGTTTACTTGAAGGCACATGACAACATCCTGATATAGTAGCCGGCCCTGCTCTGGACACTACTATCTTTTGAAAGACTAATCCTAATAATTCAATCATGGTTTGCAGATTCAACCAAGCAAATCTAAAACAGGTTCATTTTTTTTAAAAAGGATACACTTGTGCCACAAATTTCACAATATTCCTTCTGTTATCAACAGCAATTGGCATTTGGCAATTGGCATTCATGTTTGAATACTGAGAGTTTAAATGTAGGCTTTTAACATGTTCATGTGGCATGCAAATTATCTGCTGAAGAGCATCCAAAGATGCCAGGTGGATAGTGCAAGAGATGTCAGAAGGGATTACATTCTGGAAAGCAAACGTCTGTCTCAAAATAGACCAACAGCCTATGGGAATCATAAAATGATTTCAGGGGAAGTTTTAAACTGCTGCCTGTTGAAGTGGATTCAGGCACAAATTTTGGGAAGTTTAACATCCAAATAATAATATTAATCTAAACTGTTACAATAATTGGTAGGAAAGGATATCAACTGCTGTGTTTTATCTCTGCTTTATAGAGGGCATTATAAAGGGGCTATAGAAAACAACTTTTATGTCCAACAAGTGACAGGACATTATGTTATTATGGTCTGAACTCTGCAGAGCAACTGTAGGTTATATGATTGCAGAGCACATATGTGTGACCTCCACCTGATTATCCCAGGTACTTCCTAATGACAGCAATATGTTGTCAGACCTGTTCTGCTTTGCAGCTTATGCGAAACCATTTGACCTTCCCTGCTAACACTGATTTCAGCCTCCTAACAGCAAGCTACAACAAAATGAAACAGGAAAAGATTGCTGACAGGTTGCTCACCAACTCCACATAGGCTTCATCCACACCGCAGAAATAATCTGGTTTGACACCACTTTATCTGCCATAGCTAAATGCTTCTGGGAACATAAAGAACCAGGTTCAGGGTGGTATGATGTGTGCACTCTGGATGCTCCAATGCCATCCCCAAGCTGGCATCACCCCACCCCACTGAGCACACAGCAGGCGCTGTCACAGTGTTTTTGCGGCATGGAGTTTGCATGCATCGCACCACAGAAATGAGGAAAAGCCTCTGCTGCTTCTTTTTGGGCTGGAAAAATGCCATACTGGGGCTGTGGAGTGTGGTTGCTGCAGCCCCGTTCCAGCACACAAAGGGGCAGTGTGAAACAGCCCCTTTAGGGCCATCTGTTTTGTCCCTTAGTCTATTCTAATCCTCCCCAAACCCAGGGACCCTAGAACTATTTTGAAGATGCGTTGGGGTGTGGGGGGAGCTCAACATTGGCTGTCATTGTTTGCTGCAGACTTAACAATAATGAGTTCCCAAAAGATCTCTCTAAACTATGAGAATGGGCTTTAAAATAGTAAATTACAATTTAGTGAAAAGAAGTATAAAGTGATGGTACTAGGTTAATAAAAATCCTAGCTTCCCATTATGCTGATGGGATATGAGCTGGCAGCAACTGACCTAGGGATTTGGGGGCTATTATTGACATCTCTATCAAAATATCAACAATGTGTGGTGGTAGTTAAAAAAAGTAAAGGGCAAAGATCAAGTTGGGTATAATTGGAAAAGGAGTTAGACGTAAAACTGCCAATACCATACTACCCTTACACAAATACATGCTGCTTTCTGATTCATGTGCCAAAATAACTTAGCTGGCTTTGGGCACTGTGTACCTTGTCTTGGAAGGGTGAGAGTGTCATTTGGTGTTCAACTTCAGACCACAAAATGTCTCAGGACTGCTCTGCATCCTTGTATTTCATTCCAGGCAAAATGTTTGTGTAGTGCTGTATGTGCTTGTTCAGAGACTCATTGGTAGCAGTTTGATCATTGCTGAGCCACTATGTCAAAGCCAGTCTCTTACATTAAGAAGGTTTAGGGAATAATAAAAGTACATTTTGGGTATAAAGTGGCTAATAGAAGTAGAAGGTTCACATACAAAAACATTGTGTACAAAGGTCAGACATTGCCAATCATAACATTTCTTCAGAAGCCATTCTTGGCAAAATAAATGTTTCGTCGGGAGTGGAGATGTGGAAAAAGGAACATTTTATCAAAAGTGGAGTTACATTTTAAAATTTTATCAGAAATAGATGCTGCCACAATTTAATTAGGCTCAAAGTGGAGTTTTGCATGAGAAAAAAATTATGTTCCATAAGCAGCAAGGCTGTTCCAAAAATAATGTTTTATTAGGGGAGGAGATTGGTGAGAATAACATTTTTATCAAAATTGGAAAGCTTAATGGAATGATGGATTTAGTGAGAATAATGTGCTAACAGTTCTTAATTTCCAGTGGTGGGAGGGAAATTGCTCCTGAGAAAACATCGTTTCTACCTAAGCACTTGGTCTAGCTAAAATGCTAGTTTTGACAAGCTGTGAAGATGATAAAATGTTATTTTTGGCAATTCCAACCCTTCAAGTGGTGCTTTCCCCAAACTCCCCTCAAAGGAAAGAGGTGTAAATTGATTCATACACCTGTAGGAGAGCTAGGTATCTCATCTAGGTATGCGAGATTTCTTATTTTAGGCTACAGTCTGATGGGTATTTTGAAATTATCCTATTATATTTTGCTATCTGACTTATATGGTTCATTTGGATAATCAAGCCCCGGTTTTATAAGTCAGGATATGCACAGGCTCCAAGCACCTGAATGGAGTCTTTTTGCTATTGCTTTGTTTGTCCCCTCATGCAACCTCCCCCCCCCCATCCTAGGAAGCCATTGTTTTTTGTGGGGTTTTTGGGCTATGTGGCCATGTTCTAGGAAAGTTTCTTCCTGATGTTTTGCCAGCATCTGTGGCTGGCATCTTCAGAGAATGCTTGCCTGGAAAAGAGTTGGGTATATATATTGTGTGACACTGGGAAGGCAGGAGTGATTTGCATGTTTATTGTTCTGTTGCTAATGGCAGGCCTCAGGATAGGAGGGTCTGCAAAAGAGGATTACTGGCGGGATACAAACCGCCGCTTTGCGACAGTCTGCCGCTGCCGCCGGTAGGTCCGCGGGGGAGCCGAAGCCTTCAGACGGCCCGACTCCCACGCGGACCGAAAAAGAAGCTCCAAAATGGAGCTTCTTTTTCCGTCGCGTTTGCGACGTAGCGAGGCGCCAGGGGCACACTCGCTACGTCACAAGGGACGCGACGCGTACGGACGCTCAGCGTCCGATACGCAAAGATGGCGCCGGCCATGTAGAAGGGCCGGCGCCATCTTGTACGGACGGAGTCCGTACTAGGCCCAGGGACGTCTATAAGAGACGCCCCTTTTTTAAAATGGGACGTCCTCTGGACGTCCCAAATGACAATCTAGAAAGCCTCACTGTCTGCTTGATTAGTGCTCACTGCCTGACCCTGGGAGATTCTGCATTTGCAAAACATCATGAAGAAACTTTCCTAGAACATGGCCACATAGCCCAAAAAAACCCCACAAAAAACTATGGATGCCAGCCATGAAAGCCTTTGACTTCACCTAGGAAGCCATAATTTTCCATTATGTCCAAACTAGGAATTATGACAAGTCATTATATAGAAGCTAATCAAAAACATTGACTATAGTTTTCAGTTTATATATAACATGGTTTCTTCACCCACATCAGCTTGGCTTCCATAAAAAATTGTTAACATTCATAAAAGTTTCTTAGAATTTGGATAGAAAGAAAAGAAAAATCAAGAGTGACAGTTTCATTCAGTGCTTTGGGTGTTTTCTTTTTAATCTTGATGCATTCAGTTACAATGTTAATTTAGTGTTGCCGTCTCTCCTTCCCCCATCACCAAGGCATAATATCTTTCATGCCTGTATGTCAGGCAAATACAACATTATCTTCTCCATGCTGAGAATAGCTGTAACTCTTGAATCAGGCCAGTGCAAATGAATGAGAATTTTGTTTTATTTTAGTTCATTTTTGATTAATTTAACTAAATTTTCACATTTCTTCATATCTGGGATGGAAAGGCTTAAATAATACGAGTACAAGAGAAAACTGACATTTCCGCATTCACACTCAAATTGGAGAACAAACTTGTCAAAAAGGTGTTGAAGATGAGGGCACTGGAGTTCATGCAGGTCACCCAATTTGTGCCATAGCCACATTTAGGAAAAACCTATAATTTCCAGGATTCCCCAATCAACATGGTCAGAGATCCTGGGAGGTATAGTACAAAAAAGTAATTTTTCTATACTACAAATATTTTTCCCACAATCATATTTCTAAACCCTCCATGCTGTAGATTTGGTTGAATCTATTTACTTAGGAGATCAGTGAAACCTATCAAGGATAGTCAGCATATCTTCAAACTATGATTGGGGGGAAATGTCACTCATCACCAATGTCATCCCCAAGTTTTGATGGTCCAGTCCAGGTTCCTAGGTAACAATGTGGGTAAGCCAAATCATCCAATTTCTCCCTATATATTCTGGATGCTGACCTCCATCATGTCTATGCACTGTCCCCGGTGATTGGGAATAACAGAAATTGTGGTACATTTGGAGCACAGTTGGCAGGAACAGACTGCAATAACCAGTGACTGAGCCATGCCAAATGTGGAATTTTGCCTAGTCTGACAACCTGGCTCATAATGTTTAAACAGAAATATGAGAGAGTTGTCCACATTTGTCATAGTGTCTATATGTAGTTCATTTATGACATTCATTACCATAACATCTGGAATTTATTCTAATATCAGGCATGGTGGGCAAATTGTTACCTTCTTGATGTTGTTGCACTGCAGCTCCTAGCATTCTTCACAACTACTTATGCCAACAAGTGGTTATGAGAGGTGTATCCCAACAACATCTGGAGGGCTGCGGTTTATCTGCTCCACACCTGATGCCCACTTAGTCATCCTGCTAAAGCTAAGCATGCCTGGATAGGTCTGGTAGTCAGTGCTTAGAGGGAAGACAACCTTGAACTTCAGTATGAGAGAAGGGTAGGATAGTGTAAGTGGAGTAAATAATTAAATGTTATACTGCACAATACATATATTTGTCATTTGTTTTGGCAGGTTTGTAATTTGTGATTGGTTGATATTCTCTGTTAACGTTTTGACCACAAACAGCAAAACTAGTAGGATTTAAAATACCAACTGGCAAAAAGATGTTGCAATTGCTTTGTTGCTATTATCCCAGCAGTATCATGCAGTTGTTGTTGTTTTGTGTGCCTTCAAATCATGTCTGACTTACGGCAACCTTAAAGTGACCCTATCACAGGATTTTCTGAGGCTGAGAATGCTTGACTTGTCCAAGGTCACCCGATGGGATTGCATAGCTAAATGTGGGTTCATAGCTTGGTCTCCAGAATTGTAGTCCAATGTTCAAATCGCTATGCCATGCTGGCTCCTAGAAGTGTTATAATGAAGTCTGTAAGAGCATTCCAGGAGGTTTCCATATCCAGTGGTTTGTTGTAGGCAAGAAACAGATCAGTTTTGACTTCATTCTTTCTACATCATTCCAAATATGATATGCATTAATTTAATTTTAATGCACCTGGGTCACAATCCATGACCCTACTTCATGAGACACATTTCTGCTTGTAAAACCTCATCCCACACACGTACTTTGTGAAATCAAGTTTTGTATAAGTGGTGTCTTATGGATTGTACTGTACGTGAACTAATCAAAGAGCAACTGATCAACATCCAATCTAAACTAATTGAGGTTGAAGTCAAACTAATCAAAAGCAAAGTAAAACATTCTGAGGGAGGTAAATGTGAATTTGAGTATTTGTTAAAGAATACAAATAGTCAGAAGTTTATTTATGAATTTGAAAAGCCCTTTTCAGTTCAACTTTATTTATTTTGGTTTTGTTCCAAGTGAATTTTTTACCTCCTGAATTTCACATTTGAGTCTCAGGGTTAAATGAACAAAAATGTAATATAAATCCCACCTGAAGCTACTAAGCATCACTTGCCTTCACCCTGATGCCATATGAAAGCCAACTCTGCAAACTTATATTTTATATGGCTGCAACTGGAAAGGCATAAATTTATTCATTTGTAACGGTGCTCAGGCTTATGAAAAGGATTCTGAAATGCACAGCAAAGCTCTACTAAATCCTGGTGTAGGATCTCAATTAAATATTTGCTTACTTGAAAAATTATTCTATTTCTTCATCTTAAAGTTTGGTTCAAGTCTTCCAAGGCAATGCTATCAGAAGAGTGGACCATATCAGAAATAATGTGAACCAGTGCCAACTTTCAATTGGTTGAAGTGCATAGATGGTAGCTATATTAATATTTTACAGTGGTAAAATACAGGTAATAATAAAAGGATCCTGAGTGGTATTTGTTGTTTTGTTGTTTCTACTTCTTTCAAATTAACTTTGACATATGACGACCCTATGAATGAGACACCTCCAAATCACCTTATCTTCAATGGTCCTGCTCAGCTCTTACAGACTTATGGCCCTGGCTTCCCTGATTGAATCTATCTATCTTTTCCTATTGCCCTCCACTTTACCAAACATTATCATCCTTTCACAGTGAAAATGTGTCATTTTGACTATTTTTGACAGGAAACGAGTATCTAAAATTTGCAGAGAGATGCCAGGAAAGATTCTAGAGCAGATCATTATCCTGTGGGCCTCCCTCCTCTCTTTCGTGGCCAAGAGGTTGGGCTTTGGGGCTTTACTGTTGGGTTGTTTTAAATATGTTTTTATTGGAATTGTTTGTATTTTAATTATGTTGTGAGCCGCCCTGATCGGAGGAAGGGCGGCATATAAATAAAAATTTTATTATTATTATTTATTATCATGAAACAGACAGACTGTAAGCACTTAGAAAGGAATGCCACAGTCACTAAAAGTCCAAAGGGTTTCTCAAAAACAATTCTTTTTTGATAGTTACCAGTTAGTAGATGAGAGGAATGCTGTGGTTGTAATGTATTTTGACTTCAGTAAGGTCTTTGACAAGGTTTGGTCCAGGCCTTGGAGGTAGAGAGGAACTGCTGGACCTCTTACCCTTTCCCTCCACCACTCCCTTCTCCTTCTGTGTCATGTCTTTTTAGATTGTAAGCCCGAGGGCAGGGAACCGTCTAACCAAAAAGATTGCATGTACAGCGCTGTGTAAATTTACAGCGCTTCATAAATAAAGGTTAATAATAATAATAATAATAATAATAATAATAATGATCCTTACAAAAAAGCTAGTAAAATGAAAGCTAGACAATGCTACTGTTAGGTGAATTTGTAGTTGGTTGACTGAAACCAAAGGGTGCTCACCAACGGCTGCACCTAGATTTTTTGGTTGATGTAAACATACCAGTATTAGGGATTTCAAGGTCATGGATACTCTGCTCCCAAATCTCAAGCTGAAAGTTTCCGATTGGTCTTGGCCCTTGTGGCAAGAGACAGGAGGGCGGCTGGGGAAGATAGCATTAAGAAATGCATCATTAAAAGTGGGTGAATGTGCATCCTAATTGTATTCTAATCATAAGAGTTTCACGTTAAAAGGCACTGTGCACTCAGTGGAAGACAGACAAATCTGTTTACTTTCCCTAATCTTTTTAGCTTCCAGCCTTCAACTGTTCATGATATAGGTTTGTCTGGCAACATAGTGGAACCTAGAGTTCCCATAAATCAGCCCAAATTACATAATCTAACATTGACTATTTAGAAGTCAGCACTGAGAGACAATGATCATTTGGAACAATGGGAACCTTTCCTCCTCAACAAGATGATGTAAAGCAAATCATTACAGGACGACTGAAATGTACAAAATGGGCATACAGATATTCGGTACTATGCTTACCTTACTGAAATATAGAAACTGAAAGGGTTTTTAAAAAAAAATAAAAAAATCACGTTTGACAAAGCCAGTACAAGGCAGTCATATTGAATTCAATGCAATTCAGAAGAAATATGAACAAACCCTTAAACTGAAGCTGAACAAAAGCTAAGCAGTATCAAGAATTTTAGAATGTCTTTATTCCCCTCTTATTTCCACGTGTGTGTGTTTTCTTGGCCTTTGGTGCATAAGTAAAGCTCCTAATTTTATTTGAACTTAGGTTTGTGTGGTTTATATATGATAAAGAGCTTATTACACAGTGATTCCTGTACATTTAGGTCAGCTGTGGCAATCAATCAATGGACACTTTGCCTTTGGCAGCACATGTTTCCATTAAAAAAAAAAAAGGAATCCCTGGCAGGCCCCATTAGTAATGACAGAGTAACCTCTGTGTCAAGTAATATACTTGATAAATTTTGCATGTGCTGTTGACTGACAGAAGCTCTGGCTTCCTGTCTAAGCAGCACATACAAGCTTCAAAGAGTACAGAAACCCCTTTCTTCTCCACAAGTGAATAGCCCTAAAAATAAGACGTGAGCAGGAAAGCTGTGCTTCCAAGATGCTGGTGGGGATGCTCACAGGGATAAAACTTTCTTGGTCCTCCTCCAGCTCCCAGCTCCTAACTCCCGTCATTAGGTCTGTCTGTCACTTGTAATTGCTTTGCGACTCACTTGGGGTTCTGATGTCGTACTTGTCATGTTTGATTCTGTGAAATAACCATCTCATTGTATGATTCTGCAGCTGACCAGGGTATGAATCTAATTCTCACACTCCCATATTGGGCAAGGATTCCTTGTCTTTTGAGATTGGGAAGACTGGAGCAGCAGCAGTAGGCCTTTGTTTAGTCTGTCTGGATATGCTAATTATATGCAGCTGGATCTTCTGCTTGGCCTTGTTTTACTTTTAAGGTACAGCCATAGTTTCAGGGGTTCCATAGACCCTTTGGGATTATTTTTATTTTGGCAGAGGAAGAGCAAAATGAACATAATTTAAAGTCTCAGCCAATCAAGGACAACATATTCTCATAGGCCACTGACGGTATATTCTGCACTTTCTTCAGTTGAAGGGATGCTGTGCATATCTTCTCCATGGGGTTCCAAAAGAGAAGGGTGGGGCGAGAGAAAAGGAGAAAAAAAAAGAATGAGGTACTTTATGTGAAATTCAACTTCCTTGTCTGCCATTTTTCAATCAGCAGCAAGTTTCTGTCCCTTGTGATTGTCAAAATTCTTAAGAATGTGTTCATAATGCCTGCTGAAATGCCTAAAGACTGAGGACTGGCTCAATAAGCTTTGCAGCAATTGGAGAAATACTGTTAGCTTCTTTGCCATAGCAAAAAGGCAGGATTAGATTTGAAAAATATGTAAATTTGCCTGATATGCATCATTTATACAAGCCATATAATACAGATAACTTGAATGTAGAAATTGGAGGGAAAAATATTTGCATGTGCACAGAAAAACACTTAGAGAGAGATAAACTTCAAAATGCCAGAATCCTATGGATGTCTTAAGTATGCATACATTCCTTTATGAAGCAGCTGGATGTTTTTGTCCAACATGGAAGAGTCACAATCAGTTCAAGGTTGCCCATGCCTGTGGAGTTGTGCATGTGGAGCCATTGTGTATGCAGATATGAATGTGCATGGATGCAACATGGCTGAGAAGACTTTCAAAAGCTAGTCCGTAGAACTAGAAGACTTTCAAAAGCTAGTCCGTAGAACATGCCCCCCCTAGGAAGAAGAAAACATTTTGCGCCCCCCACACGACTGTAAATAGTATCATATCCCAC
>NC_056522.1:95837853-95839709 GCF_019175285.1 Sceloporus undulatus
TCACAAGCACGCTTAGCATTTGAAACAGAACAGGCAGCCTCTTGTGCCGGGAAACTACACGTCCCACTCACAAGCACGCTTAGCATTTGAAACAGAACAGGCAGCCTCTTGTGCTGGCAAACTACACGTCCCACTCACAAGCACGCTTAGCATTTGAAACAGAACAGGCATTCTCCTGGAGGGTTTCCCACAGGGTTGCCATAAGCCAGAAATTCTGACATACTCCAGCTCCCAGAATTCCATAGCCTTGAGACATAGAAGAGTCGGGCTTTGAGTTCTGGTCCCCACAACACACTCCAGCTCCCAGAATTCCATAGCCTTGAGTCAGAAAAGATTTAAAGCATTGCCAGCCAAACTGGGTTACTTCTCCAATGTGGATGCAGCGTGATGGGCTCCCTCCTGGGCTCCCTTTTGCCTCCCCCTCAGCCCCCCCCCCATGGCCCCCACAAGTCCTGCCTTCCCTCTTGTTGGGAAATGCAGGCCTGGCCAAGAGGGGAGTTGGGCACACAACAACAACAACAGAGGAGGAGGGGGAGGGGAAGAAAAAAGAAGGGAAAGGAGAAAGAAGAAAAGGAGAAGAAAGAAGAAGAATAGGAAAAAAGATAAAAAGAAGAGGAGGAGGAGCGGAGAGAAAAGGAAGAGGAGGAGGAGGAGGGGAAAGAGGAAGAGAAAGAGGGGAAGAAAAATAGGAGGAAGAGGAGGGGGAAGAGAAAGAGGGGAGGAAAAAGAATAAGAGGAGGAGGAGGGAAAGAGGAAGAGAAACAGGGGGAAAAAGAGGAAGCAGCTTGCCTGCAATTTGCAAAGCCCTCTCCAGGCTCCAGCCTTGGGCCCGTGCGAGGCTCGAAAGAGAGGAAGCTCCTCCTCTTCAGGCTGGCTGGCCAATGGGGAAGACTGGAGCTGGGGCACAAAGAGAAGCCACAAAAAGTGACTTTTTTGCCGTGGAAACAGCATATTTTCTGATGCCACTGTGGCTTTTCCACAGCTCTTTGCCATAGCATGCCTACACACTTCACCAAAGATGCACAGCAACCGCACGCTCCCAAGCCCTAGTTCGTGTGGACAGCACCGTCCACACAGCGCCCGTATCAATGACATCATGTGTGCACCACATCCAAACAGCACAGTGCATGCATGACATCACCGCAACGCCCCAGAGCAAAAATGGTACCTTGGCGGCATCGTGGCAAGGAGCTCCATTTCGGAGCTCCTTTTTTCTTTGGATCATTGTCGTGGCTGTATAGTTGCCACGACAACGATATGGAAAAGAAAGGGGTGGCCTCTGGCCACCCCTTTCTCTTCATCTGTACTGGGCCTCTGATGGTGGGATAGGGACTTTTACTGCATCTAAGGACAGCAGTCTAATTTAGGTGAGGCAGGGTAGGCTTTGGTCTCCAATGCCTGATTGCTGGACCCACCCCACATGCAGCCCCAGCCTCTGCTACCTGAAGTAGGCATCCTATCCTTCTTAATATATTTATGGATACTATACATTTCCTGTTTATGTATGTTTTGGTCTAATTCCATACACCAACAGAACAGGAATTACCATGCCTGCATTGAAACTATCAGTTATTTTGCATAGCGTGCATGTGTGTGTGTGTATCTGTGTCTTAACTGCCCTCAAATGCGGCCGCCCGACTAAGTGGGCAGGCCGTATTGCCGTCAGGGCCAGCGACACAGGGCTCCTGGCGCACCCCAGCATGCTTTGCTGGGGCGCGCTGCCCTGTGATTGGTGGCCAGGGAGGGAAAGGGAGGGACTTCCGCCTCCAGAGGGTCTCTCTGGGAGGCAGACAGCCCCTCTCTGTGGTTGCCCCGGTCCTTCAGGGCGGCTGATTGGTCGGCTGCTCTGGGGGAGG
>NC_056522.1:95839734-95859086 GCF_019175285.1 Sceloporus undulatus
GTTTTAGATTGGAGCCAGAGGGCAGGGAACATCTAACCAAAAAGATGGCATGTACAGCGCGGTGAAATTACAGCGCTTCATAAATAAAGGTTATAATAATAATATAGAGGATCCTTTAAAAAAAGCTAGTAAGAAGCTAGACATGCTACTGTTAGGTGAAGTTGTAGTTTGGTTGACCTGAAACAAAGGGTGCGCACCAACGGCTCACCGAGATTTTTTGGTTGATGTAAACATCAAGTATTAGGGATTTCAGTCACGGATACTCTGCTCCCAAATCTCAAGCTGAAAGTTTTCCGATTGGCCCTTGGCCCTTGGGGCAGGAGAAAGGAGGGCGGCTGGGGAAGATAGCATTAAGAAATGCATCAATTAAAGTGGGTGAGTGTGCATCCTAATTGGAATGTCTAAATCATAAGAGGTTTCACGTAAAAGCCCTGTGCGACTCAGTGGAAGACGACAATCTGTTTACTTTTCCCTAATCTTTTTAGCTTCCAGCCTTCAAACTGTTCATGATATAGGTGTTAGGGCAACATAGTGGAACCTAGAGTTTCCCATAAATCAGCAGCCACCCACAATTACATAATCTAACATTGAATGTAGAAGTCCCACACTGAGAGCAATGATCAGTTGGAACCATGGGAACCGTTCCTCCTCAACAAGAGGATGTAAAGCAAATCATTACAGGACGACTGAAATGTACAAAATGGGCTAACGATATTCCGGTAACTAACTATCTTCCAGCCTTACTGAAATAGAAAACGAAAGGGGTTTTAAAAAAAATAAAAAAAGCACGTTTGACAAGCCAGTACAAGGCAGTCGATATTGAATTCACAAGCAGATTCAGAAGAAAGATGAACAAGCAATTAAACTGAGCGGAACAAAAGCTAAGCAGTATCAAGAAGTTTAGAATTCTTTATAGTCCCGCCTTATTTCCACGTGTGTGTGTTTTCTCTTGGCCTTTGGTGCATAAAGTAAAGCTCCTAATTTGAATATGACTTAGGTTTGGTGTGGTTTATATATATGATAAGAGTATTACACACGTGATTCCTGTACATTTAGGTCAGCTGGTGGCAATCAAGCAATGGAACACGTTGCCTTTGGCACACATGTTTCCATTAAAAAAAAAGGAATCCTGGCAGGCCCCATTAGTAAGGACAGAGTAACCTCTGTGTCAAGTAATATACGTGATAATTTTCATGTGCTGTTGACTGACAGAAGCTCTGGCTTACTGTCGAAGCAAGCACAAATACAAGCTGCAAAGAGTACAGAACCCCGTTCTTTCTCCACAAGTGAATACCCTAAAAATGACGTGAGCAGGAAAGCTGTGCTTCAAGAATGCTGGTGGGGATGCTCCACGGGATAAAACTAGTTCTTGGCCTCCTCTCCAGCGCCCAAGACCCCTAACTCCCTCATAGGGTCTGTCCTGTCACTTGTATTGCTTTGCGACTCAGTGGGGTTCTGAATGTCGTACTTGTCATGTTGGATTCTGTGAAATAACCTCGCATTGATGATGCGCTGGCTGGCAGCTGACCAGGGTATGAATCTATGCTCACACGTCCCATATGTGGCAGGAAGTCCTTGTCGTTTTGAGATGGGGAGAGACGGAGCAGCAGCAGTAGGCATTTGTTTTAGTTCCTGTCTGGATATGCTAATGATATGCAGCTGGATCTTCTGCTTGGCCTTGTTTTACTTTTAAGGTACAGCCAATTTCAGAGTTCCATAGACCCTTTGGGATTAATTGTATTTGCAGAGGAGAAGCAAAATAAAAACATAATTTAAAGTCTCAGCCAATCAGGACAACAGATTTTTTTCTCATAGGCCCTGATGGTATTGCTGCAATTCTTCATTTGAAGGTGATGCTGTGGGCATATCTTCTCCATGGGGTTCCAAGGAGAAGGGGTGGGGCGAGAGAAAGGAAAAAAAAAAGAATGGAGGTACTTTTTGTGAAAGCAACTTTCCGTGTCTCCATTTTTCAATCGCACAAGTTTCTTCTGGTCCCTTGTAGTGTCAAATACTTAAATGGTGTTAGAAGGCCTGCTGAAATGCCTAAGACTGAGGACTGGCGAAATACTTTGCCAGCAATGGGAGAAATACTGTGAGCTTCTGTGCCATATCCATAAGCAAAAAGGCAGGATTAGATTTGAAAAATATGTAAAGTTGCCTGATATGCATCATTTATACAAGCCATATAATAAGTAACTTGAATGTAGAATTGGAGGGAAAATATTTGCATGTGCACGAGAAAAAACACTTAGAGAAGATAAACTTCAAAATGCCAGAATCCTATGGATGTCTTAAGTATGCATACATGCCTTTTATGAAGCAGCTGGATGTTTTTTGTCCAACATGGAGAGTCACAATCAGTTTCAAGTTGCCCATGCCTGTGAGTTGGCATGTGGACCATTGTGTATGCAGATAGAATTTGCATGGATGCAACATGGCTGAGAAGACTTTCATCAAAAGGAGTCCGTAGAACTAGAAGACTTCAAAAGCTAGTCAGTAGAACATGCCCCCCCCTAGAAGAAGAAAACATTTCGCGCGCCCCCAAACGACTGTAAATAGTAATCATATCCCACGCCAAGCACGCTTAGCATTTGAAACAGAACAGGCAAGCCTCGTGTGCCGGCAAACTAAACAACGTCCCACTCACAAGCACGCTAGCATTTGAAACAAACGGCAGCCTCTTGTGTGGCCCGCAAACTACACGTCACACTCACAAAGCCGCTTAGCTTGAAAACGAACAGGCAGCCGCTCTTGTGCCGGCAACGACAAAACGTCCCACTCACAAGCACGCTTAGCTTTGAACAGAACAGGCATTCTCCTGGAGGGTTCCCCCACGGGAATTGCCATAACCAAAATTCTGACAATAACTCCAAGCTCCCCAGAATCCATAGCCCCTTGAGACATAGAAGAAGTCGGGCTTTGATTTCTGGGCCCAACAACCACTCCAAGCTTTCCCAGAATTCCATAGCCTTGAGTCAGAAAAATTTTAAGCATTGCCAGCCAAAACTGGGTTACTTCTCCAATGGGATGCAGCGTGATGGGCTCCCTCCTGTGCTTCGCCGTTGTTGCCTCCACCCCCTCAAGCCACCCCCATGGCCCCCACAAGTCCCTGCCTTCCCTCATTGTTGGGAAAGGCAGGCCCTGGCCATAGGGGGTTGGGCAACACACAACAACAACAACAACAACAACAGGAGGAGGGGAGGGGAAGAAAAAAGAAGGGAAAAGGAGAAAAAGAAAAGGAGAAGAAGAAGAAGAATAGGAAAAAAGATAAAGAAGAGGAGGAAGGGCGAAAGAAAAGGAAGAGGAGGAGGAGAGGGGAAGAGAGGAAGAAAAGAGGGGAAGAAAAATGGGAGGAAGAGGAGGGGGAACAAAGAGGGGAGGAAAAATAATAAGAGGAGATGAGGAAAGAGGAAGAGAAACGGGGGAAAAGAGGAAGCAGCTTGCCTGCAGATTTGCAAAGCCCTCTCCAGGCTCTCCAGCCTTGGGCCCGCGCGAGGCCTGCGAAAGAGAGGAACTCCTCCTCTTCAGGCTGCGGGCCAATGGGGAAGACTGGAGCTGGGGAAGGCTCCTGCAGCATAGCCGGCTGTCCAGACCATTGCCAGGCATCCTGAACAGCAAGCACCTGCGCCCCCCTTTACGGAGCCTCGCGCCCCCCCTGGGGGGAGCCGCCCCACTATTTGAGAAACCTGAACTAGGGTATTAATCTGTTAATGGTTTCCTAACTGTATCTTCTTGCAGGTTGCAGGTGTGGTTTTCTATCCTTCGATAAAGATTTTAGTTCCCCAAACGTAGGCAACTAGTATATCAAAAAGAAGGATTCTCTTTCCCCTCTTTACATGATATTGTTTAAGGTGAAGGGGAAAAAATCTCTCCATGGAGAGGTAAACATATAGCACTCCTACACCGTTGTACGGGTGGGGGGGGGGGGGGGGGGGGGGGGGGGGGACACAGTAACACATACACATACAGAGGAGAGAATCATATCTACACCCGGAAGGTTTTTTTTTTAAACTTCATTAGTTTGATTCTTTTGATCGTACAAACACCATATATACAGACGGAAAGTAATCTGGGTTGCAGCTAATGTTCTGAATTCAAGTGAGAAGTTTAATGGTTTACTAGTCTACGATCAAGGTGGTGGTTCTGTTTTGAACTCCTCTGTGCCGCGGGCCATCAGACGTTATCGGGGCCAAGACCAAGACAACTGCTGTCTGAGGAAAAGCCACATATGTCTTTTCTACCCCAATCACTTCCCTTTCCAACATATAGAATCTGAACAACTGTGCAGCTCAGCTGACTGCCGCTAAAGGCACACAACAACCACCCCGGGTAAGCATGGGTTGGGAAGCACAACTGCAACACCACACCCCAATCTGGGCACAAAAGAGAAGCCACAAAAAAGTGGACTTTTTTGCCGTGAAACAGCATCTTTTCTGATGCCACTGTGGCTTTTCACAGCTCGTTGGCCATAGCATGTCTACACACTACGTCACCAAGATGCACAGCAACCGCACCGCCCAGCCCTAGTTCGTGTGGAAAGCCAACGTCCCGTAGCAATGACGTCATGTGGCACCACATCCAAACAGCAAAGTGCATGCATGACATCACCACCGCAATGCCCCAGAGCAAAAATGGTACCTTGGCGGCATCGTTGGCAAGGAGCTCCCATTTCCGGAGCTACATTTTGTTTCTTTGTGTCATTGTCGTGGCTGGATATTCCACGACAACGATATGGAAAAAAGGGGTGGCCTCTGCAAACCCCTTTTCTTCGTTCATCTGTTACTGGGCCGCTGATGTGGGATAGGGACTTTTACGTTACTTACTGCATCTAAGGAAGCAGTCTAATTTAATGAGGCAGGGGAGGCTTTGCTCCAAGCCTGATTGCTGGACCACCCCACATCAGCCCCCAGCCTCTGCTACCTGAGTAGGCATCCATCCTTCTTAATATAGTTATGGATAATATACATTTTCCTGTTTATGTAGTTTGGTCTAATTCCATACACCAAAGAAAGGAATGAACATGCCTGCATTGAAACTATCAGTTATTTTTGCACGCGTGCAGGGGTGTGTGTGTATCTGTGTCTTAACTTGCCCTCAAATGCGGCCGCCCGACGAAGTGGGCAGCGCCGTATGGCCGTCAGGGCCAGCGACACATGGGCTCCTGGTCGCACCCCAGCCTGCTTTGCTGAACGCGCTGCTGACCTGTGAGGGGTGGCCAGGGAGGGAAAGGGAGGGGACTTCTATGTCCCGCCTCCAGAAGGGGTCTCTCTGGGAGGCAGACAGCCCTCTCTGGGTTGCCCCGGGCCTTCAGGGCGGCTGATTGGTCGGCTGCCTATGGGGGAGGAGGGTGAACGCCATTCCCTGGCCCACCCGCAACCTGTATTTTGGCCCTATTTAAGGCCAAGCTGCTTTGGCACTCATCGCCATTTGACTGCTTGGCTCTGGTGGGACCGAGAGACGAACTCCTGGGGCCTCCTCCATGTGTCGGTGGCCATTTTTGGATAGTGGGAGAGCCCAATTTCGTCCTGTCTGGTTGTGTGGCTGCCATTTTGATTGGGCCGCAGCCCCCCCCCCCCCCCCCGGGCTTGAGCGAGGGGTCATTGCTCAGCAGGGTGCCAATTGCGGGGACGTTTTCCCCTGGAGGCACCAAACTATTTTTGCCTGTCTGGGAGGCCTTGAGGGTCAGCCCTGGAGAGCATTGGATGGGAGACCGCCTCTGAACGCCAGCAGGTTGGGGTCAGTTGGTTTCCCTTTTTTGTTCCTTTTTATGGACGGCAGTTGATAAGGCTTTTCATTTGTCTCTCCTCCCAGAAAATTTGCAATTTAATTATTGGTTTTGTCATCCAACAGCTCCAGCGATTCGACTTCGTCATCGTCTTCCAGCTCGGATGTCGATGAAACCTGCAACGTAGATGCGACTAGTAGGCGTAAGAGGCGCAAGAAAAAACGCAAGGCCAAGAAAAGGCGTCAATGAGCTTGGCTTGCTCATGCAAATCAGCAGACACAAGAGTCGGCCATCGCCTCTCTTCCAACTGGCAGGGATAGCTATTGGGTTGATCATGCTATGGTCCAGGCTTGCCACGATGGGCCATTAAATGGCGTGCTTGGTGCCCCGGTCTTCAAGGGGTTTGGTTTGACCAACAAGCTGTTGGGTTTCTGGTGTGCGCACCTGGTGAGTGCCCTCTTGGCCCTCATCTACCACGCAAAACTAGGAAGATCATTCTCAGGGGCTGTTTTGTTGATTTTTTTGTTTGCTTCCTCCCACTGGTCAAGAAGCTCTTGCGGTCACCTCCTCCAAGGGCAAATGTAAGAGTGCCCTTGCTCTTTCTATTGATCGCAATTTTGATAATTGGCTAGAAGGCTTCACCGTCTTCAGGGCAGTCATTGCTATGGCCTTCCCCGAACGGGCTTGGCAGCTTGATAGCTATTTGTTAAATGTCCTTAGGGCCAAGGAATTCGCTGGTGATGCGGCAGCTATTGCCTATGATACAGCGTTCTGCCAGCATGCTTCCCAGAATTCCAGAGAGCGTTGGAGCCTCTTACACCCTGAAATTTGGGTCTTGGAAGTAGGCACTCAGGCTGCGCTGCGAGCCTTGTCCCATGTTCCAGTCCACTCTGCTGATATGGGCTTTTTGTGCTGAGATTTTAATGTTGGCAAATGCATATGCACCCAGTGCAGGTTTGACCACCTTTGTGCCTTCTGCAGGGGCTCCCATACCAGGTTGTCTTGTCCTGATGCTCCTTCCTCTTTGCAGTCTTCCCGGGCCAGGCGTCCTGCCCCTCCTCAATATTTGGGAGTAGGGCCTGCTTCTGAATGACCGTTACGTGGAGCTTTCTGCGTGGCTCTGCCCCTGGGCTTGCAATGTCAGTTATCTTTCTTGTATTTCCCCTTCCTGCCTGGGATGGATCTCATACAGTATGTTTCTTTTCCTGCTTTGCGATGCTTATGGTTGCAGCTTAGTATTGTTTGCTAATTTATTTGTCAGTTGTGTACAGGTTTGGACAATCGGCACCAGTGCTATGTTGTCGATTCACTGCCTTGGCCGGGCGTTTGTGCATGCTGGTTCCTTTCCCTCTGACAACTTGAAAGATGAACTTGTCAGTCTGCGTCCGTCTCCATGCTGCGTTGGTGACTACCTTGCGAGAGGGATAGCTCTGCTGATTAGAACTCATTGGCTCTAATTTCTCCTTGGATAGGATTCAGGCCAGCCTGGCAGCTTCCTCCTGGACTCATGCTTTGTGCGTTCTTGCATGGGTAGGGTTGGCGGTAGGCGTTCCTGCGGAACTGCCTTTTGTGGCAGCAGCAGAGGGTCTGGATCTGGTGGGCATGGTCTATAGGGTTGCGTAGCACTGTATTGGGAGTCCCTATGGGACACGGGAGCGATGAGGGCATGCGTTTTGGCCATTGCGGGGGCCATAACATGACACTGCTTCCCGGTGACTAAGGGCTTTATTATTAATGCAATCTGTAGGTTGCACAGATACGAGAGGGCGTTCCATTAGCCCCTAGCTCATCCTGATGTCTTGCTGATATATGACTTGCCCTTATCTTACAACAGTGGGTTGTACGATGATCCAGACCTCATGCTTTTGGGCCTACCCTACCTTTGGTTGCTGGTTTTGCGTTAATAAAGTTGTGGCCTTTCCTCCACAATTGTCTCTTGTTTTATTGTGGCGCCGCCCTCCCAGGCAAGCAGTCCTCGGCTTATGGCGACTCTATAAATGAGACAACTCCAGGACATCCTGTCCTCAACTGGCCTTGCAGACTCTGGGCCATGGTTTCCTTGATTGACTCTATCCATGTAGAATGGGGTCTTATTATTATTATTATTAACCTTTATTTATGAAGCGCTGTAAATTTACACAGCGCTGTACATGCAATCTTTTTAGTTAGACGGTTCCCTGCCCTCAGGCTTACAATCTAAAAAGACATGACACAGAAGGAGAAGGGAGTGGTGGAGGGAAAGGGTAAGAGGTCCAGCAGTTCCTCTCAACCTCCGAGGTCTGGACCAAGGCAGATGGACTGGAGGGAGGGCAAGGCTTCATAATGGATGGTTAATCATTATCCAGAGAAAATACATAATCACAAGTAGGATAATACATATACAGTACATAGGAATACAGGAAATGGATCGATAAACAGCCAACAACAGAACATCAGATAGTAAGCGACAATTATGCGATGCCTGGGAAAGCTTCTCTGAATAGGATGGTTTTCAGCTCCGTTTTGAAGCTGGTTAAAGAAGTGATGGCTCTTGCTTGTGGAGGAAGAAGGTTCCAGGAGTGAGGGGCAGCAAGTGAAAAGGGGCGAATCCGGGATGGGGCAGAGGAAATCCTGGGCTGAGACAGGAACCCTTGACTACCAGAACGGAGGGCCCTGGTGGGAAGGTGAAGAGAAAGAAGGTCTGATAAGTAAGGAGGGGCCAGTCCATGGAGGGCTTTGAATGTCGACAGCAGGAGCTTATACTGAATGCGGAAAGGGAGAGGGAGCCAGTGAAGGGATGCCAACACAGGAGAAATGTGGTCAGAGCGGTGGGTGGAAGTGATAATGCGTGCAGCTGAATGCTGGACAGAGATTAAAGGACGGAGGTGAGAAAGAGGAAGTCCAGCCAGGAGGACATTACAGTAATCAAGTCGTGAGATCACTAGGGCATGGACCAGGATCTTGGCAGTCTTCCTCTTTTCCTACTCCCTTCTGCCTTACCAAGCATCACTGTCCTTTCTAGTGAGTCAAACCTTCTCTTGATATGGCCATAGTATGACAGCCTCAATTTAGTAATTTTGGTTTCCAGGGTTGATTTGTTCTAGGACCTATTTGTTTTGTTTTGTTTTGTTTTACCCATCCACAGTATCTGTAGAACTCTTCTCTTGCAGCACCTCTCAAATTAGTTGATTTTCTTCCTATCAGCTTTCTTCACCATCCAGCTCTCACAACCATAAGTAGTGATGAGTAACACAATGACATGGACAACGCTAACTACTAGATCTTCTCTAGTTCTTTCACAGTTGCCCTTCAGAGTCTTAGTTTTTTTCTGATTTGACTGCAATCAAATCTATAATCTGCATTCTGAGCAATGCTTGAGCCACAGTATAGACAAATGTTAACTCTTTCAATTTCTTCATCATCTACCTTAAAGTTATGGAAAACATCAATGGTCATTATTTTTGTTTTCTTAATGTTCAATCCTAAACCTGCCTTAGCAATTTCTTCAGTTGTTCCAGGTCTGATATTTTCTGTTAGTAGTATAATGTCCTCTTAATTTGTTGATGTTCCTTCCTCCAATTTTCAGACATCCTTCTCTGAGTTTAATCCTGTTATGTGTATGATATTTTTGGCATACAGATGAACAGATAGGGTGATAAGATGCAACCTTGCTTGATCCCCTTTCCAGTTGGAAACTATTTTGCTTCTTTCTATTCTGTTCTAACAGTAGCCTCTTGTCCTGAATACAAAATCAACAGTGCGGATCATAATAAAATCCATAATTTATACTAAAACCATAGAAAGCAATTTCTCCATTTCTGGTTGAACCTATTACGGAAGTACTCCCCCTGCTACTGAGCAGTCCTAGCACATTATAATTTGTTAAGTGGAACTTCATAATTTCAGTGATGATAGTTGCTGAACTTAAAACACAACATTTCAGAAAAACAAACGAACTGGTTCAAGTTCATCATTTTTCGGTAAGAATCTAAGCCCCACTTATCAACGGATGTCATTTATCGAGCATCAGTCAAAATGATGGTGTTTATGGAACAAGAAATTTAAAACCAACATTTGTGTTAGAGGGCTAACAGAAAATGGCTTCTCTACACCAGCAGCCAACATTGGTCTACTGGAAAACAAAAAGTTCAAGACTAACCAAAGCCATATAACTACATGTTTAAAAATTCTGTACAGAGATGACATTTGTTGCTTCTGAAAGAAGTACTTTTCAACTCATATAAACAGAGTCTAAAGCAACATATGAATTCCTTGTAACCACAAGGGTCAAATTCTTTTTAAACAATGGCTCAAAGTTTATGATTTTTTTTTAAAAAAATGATTGCTTCTCATCCTAATGCTATCAACAAGAAGGCAAACTCATAATGAACTAATAATCAGAAATACTAATGAATATGGTTCTTATACACTCTTTCTTGCATTAAATATGGCCTTTATTCCATGTCTCTATAGGATATAAAAGAGGTATTTTCAAACATTCTTTATGCCAATAGTAACCTTTTTCAAAATAAACTGAAACATAAATAAATACATTTTTATCTGTGCAGATTTAACTAGATGGTGAATTTTGGCACAAACTGAAGAACATGCAAGTTAAACCTCAATCCTAGGCATATCTACTTATAAGTAAGTGCTACTGGATTCCCTGGGAGCTCTCACAAATATCTACTTATTGTGTTGCAGCTTGACGGTAATTTGTTACATGTACCTACGGCCTTAACAATCCCTTCCTATTGTTTTGGGATATTTTTTGTTGTTGTACTGATCAGTGACATAAGCATAGCATTTGTGATATTGGAGGAGTATGCAAATTAACACAGTTTGCATATTAGGTCTTCCAGTAAGCTAAGTGTGGTGTGGTACATAACACCAACAAGTGGTGTACCGGTGCCGATTCTAGGGTTAGGAACCGCACGGCAACTGCACGGTTGCTAACCCTAGAAAGTACAGGCACTGTAACAGTGGTGGTGCCCTGTGTACATGGGCGCCACCATTGTTACATAAGCAACATGTGGCATCTGCACGTCGCCATGCATCGCTTATGTAATGAGTGCGCCATTGGCGAGCTTGTTACATCCGCCCTGTGACAAAAAAATAACTTGCTTTTTCCAGGTTCTTTTTCTTCTGGAGGGAAGCCGTGAGGTTTGGCAGCTGCGGCTACCCTCTGGAGGAAAGTAGGCTGCCAGCAGGCCGCCCTTTTTGCGCGGTCTGTCCCAGGCCTATGATCTGGAAATTCAAAGATGGAACATGTGAAAGGAATAAATAAAGCATATGGCTTTTTGCTATGTGTTTGCCTTACAGTGGTCCCCAGTGCAAACAAGTAAAGCTGCTTTCCCCCACTGCTAAAAAGGAAATTCAATTTTAAAAACAAAAGAAGTGAAAAACAGCTTGCATAATTTGAACTGTATAGGCAGCAAGCTTACACACATTGTTATGCACTTTCTTTAGATCTCATCAATAGAAGTTTACATATAAAATTACAAACATAGCAAATGCTATCTCCATTCACAACTTCTATATGAAGTTTTTTTATTTGTAGAAAATACCTGTTTTTTTAAATGGTATTTTGAAGTCTTTAAAAGGCCTGGGGAGGTCAAAATGACATATAAATGGTTAAATGCCCCATCCTGATGTTTTTGGGCACACAATATGTTGTTTTCACACCATTTTATTTTTCATTGTGAGTGAACATGGGCCATGTTCATTGTAAGTGAACATGAAGGCTGTTGGGAAGTCCAGAGGAGGTCAAGATGACAAAATTGGCCCCAGGCCTGATGAATTAATCATTGTTGTTGCTAGCTACCTTTGAGTTGACTTTGACTCCTGGTGACCCTGTACATGATACATCTTCAAGAGCCCCATCCTCTACAGCTCTGCTCAGACCTTGCAGTCCCAGGGCTGTGGCTTCCCTGATTGAGTCCATCCATTTGGCATACAGTCTTCCCTTCTTCCTACTGCCCTCCTACTTTCCTAGCATTGTTGTCTTTTCCAGTGAGTCATACTTTCTCATGATGTGTCATAAGTATGACAGCCTTAGTTAAGTTGACTTGGCTTTCAGGGAAAGATCAGGTTTAATTTGTTCAAGGACCCATTTGTCCTCTTGGCTGTCGACAGTATCCTGAACACTCTTCTCCAGTGCCACAATTCAAATTAGCTGATTTTCATTTGATCAGCTTTCTTCTCTTTCTAGCTCTCACATCCATACACGGTGGTGGGAAATACAATAACTTAGACATGGTGGCTCATCTGACAGATTTTAGGAGACAAACAGCAGAAAGTTGTTAGAAGACAGAGAGGTTTGGGAATCACAGAGGCTGCCCTGTGCTCCCTATATGCAACCTGTTTCCCTTGGGAAGAGAAACATTAATGCAAATTCAACTACCACCCAGCTTGGCTTCTGTACATGGAGAGAGGAGGGGTCGGTGGGCATGGCTTTGTCTTTTGTTTCAGTAGACAACAACAGCTCTGCTTGTTTACTGGCAACTAAATTGCATTGTGTCCAATGAAGCTTAATCTTTAAAGTAAGTTAAGGCTTTTACCCTTATTCAAATTCTTGCAGATTTGAAACTTATGGATTATATTATAAAGGACCCCTTAGTACATAATAGAGTTGGAGTAGTTTTTATTTTCCCCGAGCAGGATGAAAGTTTAAACAAATAGAAAGCACAAAGCAAAACACCTACTGGCACATAGATTTCATACTGTATAATCCTCACCCAATCAATGTGGGTTTTAACATATTTCCATGAGTTTAAATAGGAAAAATATCTTAAAGTTCAGCCCCCGGGAAACACAAGCCTGATTAGTTTCTCTCTCTCTCTCTCTCTCTCTCTCTTTTGCTCTCTCTTTTTTTAACTGCAGCCTGCAGAGTGTAAAACGCAGCACATCAGAATTGAATTTGTCATCTCCAGACCTCACAGGAATTTTAGGAACTAAATAGTTAGGAAGCCATCCTGGACCTTCTTGTTGCTTTAATCATAGTCGAAGTTTCAATTTAAACATTCAGGAAATCTCCCTTATTTAAAGCAATCAACTCACTGCTGAGAGGGGTCTGGCTTTACTGTGTTTAATTTCTTGGCATCAGGCAGAAGTTGATTGGTTGCAGCTAGTGCATGAAGAGGTCCTCCTCTCTCCCCTGCCCCCCCCCCATAACATTTTAAAATTCCAAAGCATTGCTGCATCATTCGTATTCAACCCTACGCAGAATTATATATTGGCAAATCAGCAAGATAGTTACTCAAAACCTCAAATGGAAAATAGACATAATGCCGCATGGTCTAGGGAAAGTGCGACTGTCAAACAGCTCTTAAAGCTGTAAGTCTGGGCTGTAAAAACATGACTGGGCTCCACGTTAAACTTTTTACCCTGCATTGCACTGTGTTCTTATAGAGGCTGAATACGTTCATACCAAACACAGGAACTAATTTGAGATGACCTAAAATCAGTATGTTGGACAAAATGAAGATGACTTGGAAAATGGAAATCTTCTCAGTTCAGCTTTTATGAAATGTGTTTCCTACCCTCAGGAGATGAAAACTGCCCAACAGATTCAGTTATTTCCCATACAAACTAAATTTAGTGGAATCCTTTGAGATGTGCTCTTTCTTCCTATAGGGCATACCCCTTTTAAACCTCTCCTCTAAATATAAATTGGCACAGAATTTTCTGTATATATATTGCTAATCAAAGTATTTTTATTTCCATTTATTTCAGTGGGAGATCTAAGAACGTTCTTAAATTTCTTCCACGTTCTTAAATTTCTTCCACATAGGAGAAGCTGCTATGCTTACATTTGGCTGGATCATTGCCATTATTTTGTTCTTTATGTCACAGACTTCATGTGATGATAGATGTCATATAGTTATTTTAGAAATAGCATTTACATTTCTATACCACTTCATATTGAACTAAGCAGTTTCTAAGCAATTTACAACATGTAAGCCAATTGCTGGGTACAAGCTGGGTACTTATTTTACCAACCCACAAAGGGATAGAAGGCTGAGTCAACCGCAGAGCCCTCAGGATCGAACTCACAACCTTGTGGCTGCAGTACTAGCATTTAACCACTGCGCCAACAGTTTACTACATATACAGTTTCTGTTTATTCACTTATAAGAAATTGTTCTGGGCTGCATCCAGACTGCAGAAATAATCCAGTTTGACATCACTTTAACTGCCATGGGTCAATGGTATGAAATTCTGTAGTTTTTGTAAGACATTTAGCTTTCTCTGCCAGAGAGCTCTGGTTCCACAAACTGCAATTCCCAGGATGCTATAGAATTGAGCCATGGCAGGTAAAATATTGTCAAACTGGATTATTTCTGCAGTGTGGATGCATCCTCACATAAAATTTCAGTGATGTCACCTTGAAAGATATATATGACTGGGGATCAGGAATGTTTTGCTGGTACATGTATGTTGCCTTCTTCTCTTGTGTGAGAAAAAGTTATAGACAGCCCTGATGCCTTGAACATTCCTAAGCCTATCTGATTTTGAATGCTACACAGGTCACGCCTGGTTAGTACCTGTAAGGGGTAATATCTCATAGAATCATAGAGTTGGAAGAGACCACAAGGGCCATCCAGTCCAACCCCTTTCCATGCAGGAAATCCAATCAAAGCATCCCCAATAGATGGCCATCTAGCCTCTGCTTAAAGACCTCCAAGGAAGGAGACTCCACTACACTCAAAGTGAGTGTGTTCCACTGTCAAACAGCCCTTACTGTCAGGAAGTTCCTCCTAATGTTGAGGTAGAATCCCTTTTCCTGGAGCTTGCATCCATTGTTCCGGGTCTTATTCTTTGGAGCAGCAGAAAACAAAATATGACATCCTTTCAAATATTTAAACAGGGCTATCATATCACCTCTTCTTTTCTCAAGGCTAAACATCCCCAGCTCCCTAAGTCATTCCTCATAAGGCATGGTTGCCAGACCTTTCACCATTTTAGTCGCCCTCCTTTGGACACGCTCCAGTTTCTCAATGTCCTTTTTGAACTGTGGTGCCCAGAAATGGACACAGTATTCCAGGTGGGGCCTGACTAGAGCAGAATACAGTGGCACTATTATTTTCCTTGATCTATACACTATACTTTTATTGATGTAGCCTAAAATTGCATTGGCCTTTTTAGCTGCCGTATCACACTATTGACTCATGTTCAACTTGTGGTCTACTTGGACTCCTAGACCCCTTGCACACATATGTCTCATTCAGCCAGGTGTCCCCCATCCTATATCTATGTATTTCATTTTTCCACCCTAAATGCAGTACCTTACATTTCTCCTTGTTGAATTTCATTTTGTTAGCTTTGGACCAGCTTTCTAGTCTATTCAGGTCATTTTCAATTTTGATCCTGTCCTCTGGGGTATTAGGTACTCCTCCTAATTTGGTGTCATTTGCAAATTTGATAAGTATTATTTTATTTATTTATGGTATTTATATCCTGCCCTTCAGCCCTAAAGGCTATAAAAGCGGTTACAATTATTATTTTTAATTAGACAGTTCTCTGCCCTCAGGCTTACAATCTAAAAGACACAACACAAAAGGAGAAGAGAATGGGGGTGGGAAAGGGGATGTCATCCAGTGGTTATTCTCTCCCTCTCAGGCCTGGACCAAGGCAAATGGACTGGAGGGAGGGCTCTTCTTCTTCAGGCTAGCCCTGGTGGAGCTGGGCCTGCCTGTTCACTCCCTCACAGGCCAAAGGATAACAGTAATCAAGTATGCCCCCAATTCTGTCATCCAAGTCATTGATAAAGATGTTGAATAGCACTGGGCCCAGGATAGAGCCCTGTGGGACCCCACTGATCACTTCTTTCCAGGATGAAAAGGAACCATTGTTGGGCACTCTTTGGCTTTGGCTAGTCAACCAATTACAAATCCATGTAACACTTACTTTGTCTAGCCCACATTTTACAAGCTTGTTTACAAGAATGCCATGGGGAACCTTGTCAGAGATCTTATTGAAATCAAGATATACTATGTCCATATCATTCCCTTCATCTACCAAGCTGATAATTTTATCAAAGAAAAAGATAAGATTTGTCTGGCATGACTTGTTTCTCTGAAGCCCGTGTTGACTTTTTGTGATTATGGCATTGCCTTCTAGATGTTCACAGACTCTCTGTTTAATGATCTTCTCTAGAATCTTTCCTAGTGTTGATGTCATACTAACTGGATGATAATTGTTGGGATCCTTCCCTCCCCCCTCTTTTTTTTTTTTTTTTTTTTTGAAGATGGGGACAACGTTTGCCCTCGTCCAGTTTGCTGGGACTTCTCCTGTTCTCCAGGAGTTCTCAAAGATTATTGCCAATGCCTCCTGTGATGTCCACTTAGGAATAGGCAAAAGTACAATTTGAAATCCTGGGAAATCATTTCTGCCATGTAGAGTTGCATATTGGGGTGATGTAATAAAATTTATTCAGTCTTTGGCCAGTATAAAAACAAAACCACACAAATAGCGTATCACTATCACAGTAACAGGTTGAAATATAAACTAATAGTAGACTATATGTGTACAATATCCAAACAGAACTTTCTACTCGGTAATAAAATTGCCATTTGTCAGTTGAGGGCGCAGTTTACAGACAATGTAACAAAATTTAGCCACCTTATGGAATACTGTAGAATCATTGGCCTGTTACAGACTGCCAAAATAAAGCTGCTTCGGGTCTCTTTGAAGGTATGCTGTTTAAATGATGCATGCATCCTAAGAATCTGGAAGCTACACCAAAGCTGCACTCCAGTGCTTAGGAATGGAGTGTGGCTTTGGCACGACCTCCGGATTCTTAGGACCCATGCATCATTTAAATAGCATACCTCCAAAGAGACCCGAAGCAGCTTTATTTTGGCAGTCTGTAACAGGCCATTGTTATCCAATAGGAGGCATAAATAGGAGTCAGTTTTACCTGGGAATTTACTCAGTTGTGGGCTAATCAGTTGGTGACGAATGTCTCTATAGAATTGACAATAAAGGAGAACATGCTCATTGGTTTCAACAGCGCCCAAGCCACATGGGCAAAAATGAAGTTCAAAAGGTGTTTTTTTAAAATCTACCTTCCAACATGGCCATGGGCAACACATTGAAGCATGCCAGAGTTAAAGCCCTTCTAAACTTCAGGAGGGTAACATGAAACAGATATGGAGCTGGGGAGGAGACCAAAGCTTGAACACTGAACATGGCATATTGTGGGAGGGAAGTAAAGTCCATGTATCTTTCTATTTCTAGGATTTTTTTGTTTAATAATAAATTTAGCTCTATAGGCGTCAAGCTTTAGAATTTCATTTTTATTGAGACCTAGCTCATTTAATTTCTTGAGAAGAGAAATTTCCCAAGAGGATTTAAAAGAATCCAAAAAAATTAAATTTGTCAGACCTCCAGAAGTTTTATGCAATTTTTGCCAATAGGTAAGTATACTGATCCACAGACTAGATTCTATTTTAATAGTCCCAGCCTCCCTTCTAAGAACAGCGTTTGGAACACAATGGGCGACCTGAAAGATTCTCCTAAGGAACTTAGTTTGCACATGTTCAATTACATTGATGTTACTATATGGTCCCAATTGGGCTCCGTATAGAAGTTGAGGGCGAACCTTGGCATTAAACAGTTTGATTGCGGCCGGAATGAACTGAGCACCTTTAGTGAAGAAAAATCTTAAAATAGCCGTTATGGTTCTTTGGGCATTACTGATGACAAGTTCTGAATGGGCTGTTCTCCTACCAGAGTTATGAAAAACAATTCCTAGATATTTGAAAGTCTTGACCTGCTCTATGTGTTGTCTATCAAGTGTCCATTGTCTCAATTTGGGGCGATGAGCAAGAATCTTAGTCTTAGAGGAGTTAATTATTAATTTCTCCTCTTTGCAAAACAAAGCAAGAGAGTTTAGGGCTCTTTTAAGTCCAATGGGGGATAACGAGAGGATAACAACATCATCCACATAGAGCAATGAGTTGATATGCTTATTAGCCAACTTTGGAGGATGAAAAGAAAGATTATTCAAAGCAGAAACAAGGGAATTGATGTAAAAATTAAATAAAGTGGGGGCCAGGACACATCCTTGCCTTACACCCGTCTTAACAGGAATTGTCTTGGAAACATGTCCTTGGAGACTACATCTAACCTTGATATTAGAATTCTCATGGATCTTAATAAGAAGCAAGAGGAGTCGTTTGTCTATATTAGTGCACAATAGTTTCCCCCACAATCTAGATCTATTAACTGAATCAAAGGCGGACTTAAAATCTATAAATGCCACATATAGTGGTTGACCATAATGGAGGTATTTTTCAACAAGATATTGCAATTTCTTCTTGATTTGTCTGCGGCCTTTGACGCTGTTGATCACTGTCTCCTGGTTGATTTACTTTCTGACCTTGGGTTCTCCGACTCTGCTCTCGACTGGTTTAAATCTTACTTGTCAGACAGATCTTTTGCAGTGGTCACGGGTGGTCTGTTGCAGTTCCCCAGGGCTCTGTCTTGGGTCCCCTTCTGTTCTCTCTATATACACTGTCCCTAGGTAAACTCATCAGTTCTTTTGATTTCTCCTATCATCTGTACGCTGACGACACTCAACTGTATCTCTCCACCCCTGACCTTTCGACGGGGCTTGAACAGCAAGTTTCTTCTTGTTTGACTGCCATCTCTCAGTGGATGCGGCTTCGGCGCTTGAAGCTCAACATGTCTAAGACTGAGCTTCTTGTCTTTCCACCTAAACCTACCCTTCACTATTCCTTTTCTGTTTCTGTTGACGACACTTCTATTCAACCGGTTCATCAAGCCTGCAGTCTTGGCTTAATTTTTGACTCTTCTCTGTTGTTTATTCCCCAAATCCAGGCCACCGCCAAGGCCTGTAGATTCTTTCTCCACAACATTGCCAAGATCCGTCCATTCCTCTCAGCCTCTACTGCCAAGACTCTAGTCCATGCCCTAGTGGTTTCGCGACTAGATTATTGTAACCTCCTTCTGACAGGGCTTCCTCTTTCACACCTCCATCCTTTAATCTCTGTCCAGTATTCAGCTGCCTGTATTGTCACATCCGCTCACCGCTTTGACCATGTTTCTCCTCTTTTCTCCTCCCTTCATTGGCTCCCCTTCCCCTTCTGCATCCAGTACAAGCTTTTGTTATTGACTTTCAAAGCCCTCCATGGATTGGCCCCTCCTTACTTATCTGACCTTCTTTCTCCTTACATTCCTACTTGCACCCTCTGCTCTTGTAGTCAAGGTCTCCTGTCACAGTGTAGGACTACCACTGCCCCCTCCCGAATTCGTCCTTTCTCGCTTGCTGCCCCTTACTCCTGGAACCTTCTTCCCCCACATGCACACCTCATCACTTCTCTACCCAGTTTCAAATCTGAGTTAAAGACTATATTGTTTAGAGAAGCATTCCCAGAGGCTAGCCCCTCTCTGACGCAGGAAGCCTCCTTTTAACCATCCATTAAGAAGCCAAGCACTTCCTCCAGTCCATCTGCCTTGGTCCAGGCCTCGGAGGTGGAGAACTGCTGGACCTGATCCGGTTCCCCACCACCACTCCCTTCTCCTTTTGTGTCGTGTCTTCTTAGATTGTAAGCCTGAGGGCAGGGAACCGTCTAACTAAAAGATTGTATGTACAGCACTGTGTAAATTTACAGCGCTTTAT
>NC_056522.1:95859096-95878007 GCF_019175285.1 Sceloporus undulatus
AAATAAAGGTTAATAATAATAATAATAATAATAATAATAATAATAATAATAATAATAATAATAATGGTCAATAGTGGATCGTCCAGGCCAAAAGCCTGCCTGTTCAGCCAACAGAATATCTTCGGACTCAAGCCAGTCTAAAAACTTATTTAAAAGGTGTTTTGTATACAACTTACTCACCAAACTCAAGAGACTAATCAGTTAAAAATTAGAGGGATCGGTTCTATTACCTTTTTTATATATCGGGATTATGATGGCCAAGCCCCAGTCTTTTGGAATGGAAGCAGATCTATCAATGGCCGTAAATAATTTAGAAAGGACTGGAACCCACCAATCAAGATTATTTTAAAGTACTTCACCAGTCATAAAATCAGCACCTGGGGCACGAGCTGGTTTGAGTTGGGTGATAAGACTCTTTATCTTTGAGTGCAAGACTGGAGGCCAAAGGGGAAGAGACGAAACCTCTATCATAAGATCAGCTACTAATGAGTTTGAAGTATTTTCAACAGAATTGTAAAGATTGACAAAATGACTTTCCCATATGTGGGCTGGGATCTGGGCTGTAAAATTGTCTAAATTCTTAATAAACGAAGGAGCAACCTCTTTCCAGAATAAGTTAGGATTGTTTGCACTAGCTGACACAATTAGTTTATGCCAAGAGTCTATCATGGCACCCTTTTTCTTTTGTCTTACTGGAAGCTTGTATCTTTTCTTCTGTTCCAGAAGTTCAGATACAGAGAATTGTGTTGGATCTAATTTATGCTGTTTAAAAAGATATTTAAGGTGTGCCCATAATTCTTTGCATTCTAAGTCAAACCAGTTCTGATGACGTATTGGTTTATGTCTAACAGACTTACTTTTGGAAACGGTTAGAAGTGGTTGAAGAGAAGTAATTAAAGTATTATAATTAGACAGTATTTCAGAATCCAAATTAGCATCCGCTATTGTGAAGGAAAGCCGCTTAATTGATTCACTAGAAAGAAACTTAGTGAGGGTATCAGACAGTTGGGGGGACCATTTAACTCGGGTTAGGCTGATATTGTTAGTAAAAATTGAGATCTTATCAAGAGGCAGGGTAAAACTGTCATAAAATTTTAAACACAAGAGGGCTGGAAAATTGTCACTGTCAGGTCTGCTAACAATAGCAAACTTAGAAATGTGAGATATTAAATTTGGAGAGACCCCTACATAATCAAGAACCGATGGTCTGGCACCTACCCAGTGTGCATATTCAGCTGGATGGTCACCCTTAAAGCTACCATTTAGGATAATTAAATTTAGTTCATCAAAGGTGCGAGCTAAACAAAGACCCTTAAAATTGCAAAACATAACTTTAGATTTACGACACATTGTCGGGGGAATAACTGTAGGGGAAGGTGGTTCGCAATTGTATTTTGCATACAAAGATACATCATCAGCACCAGTTCTAGCATTGAAATCCCCTGCAACAATAAGAGTAGCTGTTGGAGCCTCAAACATCAAATCTTTAATAAAAGAATTAAGCTTGTTCCATACACTTTCTATCTTAGCACGGCCTTGAAGTGGGGGAATATAGATATTAATCAAATATAATAAGTTGTTTTTAAACTTCAAAAGAACAGCTAGAGCATACTGCTCCAGTACAGAAACCTTAGTTATTTGAACCTTAAGTACCAAAGATATCAGCACCCCTAAGCCACTACATAATCTCCCACTACCTTTGCCAGGAATAGCATTTAAACCCATGAATTTATAACCCTCTATAGATATATCTTCAGCAAGCCACGTTTCCTGTAGAAGAATAATATTATATCTGTTGACAAAAGGCATAAAGGTAGCGTCCCTGCATCTGGGCTTCCAACCAGCTACGTTCCATGAAATAATAGACAGAAGGGACAGGTCGATTGAATGTCAATTATCTGAGATTATCACAGACTGTTCCAGGGGTAAGGAGGCTTGCGATTCATTCAAATTATATTTCCACTAGGTGTAATTCCCTTCTCTGAAACTAGGTTGATTAGACTATCCGATAAATTCCGGTTAATTGTCTTTACTGCAGGGGGATTTGACTTAAGGCATCTCCTTTTCTTAATTTTGGGGGATTGTGGATACTTGGTGGACTTGGAAGAATTAAGGGTTATAAATTGTAAGGATTCACTATGGTAATCAATCATATGATTAGGAGAAGTTTGAGTCAATGGAATGAGGGGATCAGCTAGGTGGTCCACTGGGCGTTTGGGAGACATGTACATTAGAGGAATCAGATCGTCATCCTCCTCACCAATGCGCCTTTTAAGTCCATTTTTAGGTTGTAGCAAGGGATCAGATAAGGAGCTGCTAGTGGATAATAAATCCTTAATAGTCTTAGTTGCAGTTGTTACTGACATCAGCATAGATTTAATAGCATCGAGTCTGTTTAGTATTTGCTTTTGTTGCTCACCAGAAAGGGAGCCAAACATCTCAGCCATTTTTCCATCATCTTCAAGGAGTCTCTCAGGGATTGATATTGTCCTCCTGCCGTCCTCATTGGAGGTCACTTTCTGGAGAGGAGCTTCACATCTTAAGTTGGACTTAAACAAAGGTTGGATATTGGTATTCTGGAAAACACATACTGGCGTGATTGAATATTCCTTAAATAAACTCCAATTTTTCAAAATCAGGGAAGGTATTGTGGCGTTTTTAAACCGCAGAACAATTCTCTTAAAGTTGTTATGAGAAGGCAGCCAATCAATTCCAAGTAGCTCATTATATTGCAGGTGCCGGTGTAAAAGAAGAGAAAGTGAATGTAATATAACGAGCTTATTGTGCCATCTGGCATGGTTGTAGTGATTGTTGGCCACTAATAGTGCTATGTTATTTTGTGATAGCTCTAACTTGTCCCTATTCCTAGCTTTATCATTGTTTTGTATCAGAGTCTTTTTTGTTGAGTGATGCTCCTGAATTTGATGAATGTTTGGGCTTGGTCATAAGGTCTTTTAACCCATCAAGTTTCTGATCTATGCTTGTAAGTTTGCCAAAAATAGCAATTACCATTCTTGCAGTAAGTAAACAATTCCTAGCAACTGTGTCTAAATCGGTCAAATGGTTAATGCTGGTATCTGTGTCGAGATTTAGGGCTGGCTCTTCATGCATGGTAAGAAAATATGTTTCTGTAGTGGACTTATCAATGTCTTTAGGAAGGAATAGCTCCTCCATTGTTAATTGTTTCAGAGTATTAGCAGCCTCCAATACTTCTGGGTTTATTGTACTCGCAATTGAGTTCTTAGCAGGTTTCATAGGCCTATTAAAATTTAAACAAACTTCTTTTTTAGCTACCCTCCTTTTCCGCTTAATACTATTCTTGACTACAATATTGTCATTGGATATCCAGGTATCCAACCAAGCTAAGGCACTCAACAGAATTCTTATAGTAAGAGAGAGAGCAGAAATACACAAAGAAAGAACTTTGACTGTTGGACTAGGACTTTGGAAACCAGGGTTCAGTTCCCAGTTCAGCCATGAAACTCACTGGGTTACCTTGGGCAACTCACATGCTCAGCCTCAGTGGAAGGTACTGGCAAACCTCCTCTGAACAAATCTTGCCAAAAAAAACACTGAAAACTGAACCCCTTAGTTGGGAATAACTTGAAGGCACACAACAAGAACAAACTGGGGTAGATGAACCAGTGGGTCTGATTCATCATAAGGCAGCTTATTGTGGGAGAGTTTTCATCTTCCTTTCCAAATTAATTCATTCATCAGTTGCATTTATATGCCACATTTCCTCCAATGAGCTCAAGACAGGGTACATGGCTTTCCTCCTTTCCATTTTATTCTCACAACAACTCTGCGAGGCTAAGAGACTGACTGGCTTGTGGCCATCCAATCATTTTGGGGTCTGAGCAGGACAAAAATCTGGATCTTTGTGTATAACACCTAAACATTTATTTACTGAAGTTTATTCCACATATTACTGGAAAATAAAGATGTGCTCCTGCTTCTACCTTTGACATCAAATATGTTTCTCTCCCTGTTTCTGGGTGTCCTTGCTTTTTTATGGTCATCTGTGGTGAAGATGCCTATCTGCGAACATTTGCTACCTAGCCAGCTTATCCATTATTGGAATGCACTGATGTCATGGAAGCCTATACAAGAACAATATTTTCATATAGACCTCTTCACCAGAGATGACCACATGGATTCCACAGGTCTAGCAACCAGGATTGTGCCAATTCTGTGTTGGAATCAGGAACGTGGCGCCACCTACCCTACTCTCCCATTAGTATGTGATGCAAGCAATCCAGAAGGAAAGTTCAGAATAGACTTTAAACTATGGTTTGAAATGAGTTTGCACATCATATTTCTAAATATAGTTAGCTCTCATCTGCATATGATCAGTGGCAGCTGGTAGTTTCCATGTTAATGGGGTAGAATACACCCTGGATTTTGATCTGAGCTAAGCTATCCAAGATGCTGAACACTACCCCCAAAACTGATCCGGGAATCTGAGTAGCTCCTATAAAATTGAGATGAATTCATCACTGGATTTAATGCTGAACAATGGTTACAGCATGACAGAAGGGAATGGAAGGAAATGGTGTGTGAGTGCAATCTCCAGAACATGATCTAGAGATCAGAAATGGAAAATCTGAAGAGTACCTTTGATACATCTAGCCTGTGGCAAAAGAACTGTGAAATTAATTCCATATACTCAAGGGAGGTTGGGAGTTGTATTAGTCAAATTGCATCTCTTTGTGCAACAGGGTGTGTTGGTTTTGAGACAAAAATAAGTTTAAAAACAAACAAACAAATCCAGAGGAGTTATGATATTACAGAGGGAACTGCTGTTCAAAGGAGAGGGCAATCTGGCTTGTCATGACTAAAGTGCCTCTTTGGATTTTGGCCTTAAGTTGTATCAGGATCTGGATCACATTTTTCCTTCCTAATGTTCCTGTTCTCTATTATTCTTGCTTCTTGATTCTATCTCATTTGCTTTGTATGCATTAACTTGTTTGAGATGTTTGAATCCTTGAAAGCTGGTTGTTTTTCTAAAATAAAGGAAATCCATAAATGTCCCTGTCTTATTATATTTTCAGAGTTATTATTTCAGTAGAAAAATGAGATACAAAAAATGAGCTAACAAAGGATCTAAAACCATCTTATGCCCTATTCAGTCATCCCAACATGATGAACAGGGAAGGACAGGAATATGGTCACTGGTGTGTCACATTTCTGTCTCCTGGATCCCAAGAGATTTGGTTGGGAGACTGCTCTATCTGTGAAGGCTTTCTGCACAATTTGGAACCTAGTGTACTGTATGTACTCATCTATATGTCAATCTCATTTTTAAGTCAAGGGCAGGTTTTGGGGCCAAAATTACGTATTTTGATATGACCCATGGATATGTCAAGGGTAAATATTAGGGGCATGTAATGTAGGATATAAAGGACAAAGAAAAGGAAAACAATGCTAAAGAACTTACAAAATTCCAGCAGGCATAACTATTTATACTCATACTAAAGGCTGGATGGATGAGAGATCAGAAGGAGGTCAGTGCTTCCAGGGCAAATTAAACCTTTCACTAGGGAATGGTGTGTGTGTGTGTGTGTGTGTGTGTGTGTGTGTGTACACACTCATACACACAAGATTTAAAGTACAGTACTTACATTGACCCATGGTTAAGTCGACTCAGGTTTTTAGGCCAGTCTTTAGACCTAAATTTCTAGAGACTTATACATGAGTATATACAGTAACTCATAACTCTCCCACTGAGCCTGGTTTCTGGGTTTTCTGGCTAAGGGGCTCTGGAAGTTGTTCAGAGAAGATACTTTTCCAAGCTCTGGCAACTTCTAAATCCTTAAATCTCAAACTGGGCAAACTCCAGGTGTCAGAGGGCACCCCATAAACATGCCAATGGCTGAATGTCCCACTGCAGAGTTGATGGGGGGGTGCTCTGTTTCTTTTGAAAAGGAAAAATGTTCCACATATATCTTCTTTACAGGAAGATATGCTTCTTTTTTACAACAACAGTTGCCATGACAGCCAGTGCAGTAGGGGAGCACAACAAGCCATGGGTGGGTTTTTAAAAATGAAAGTGAATATGTTGACCAGAATAGTCCAACACTACAGGGAGTCTAGATGACAACTGAAGCATGGAAGTATCCCTGCTGTACACTTTGACTTGAATCCTAATTGTTAGTTTCAACTAGGGTAGACTCACTGAATCAATAGGGTTTACATAAGTGTTGACTCACCATTAAACAAATGATTCAAAGGGTCTATTTTAGGTAGACAGACTCCATCAAAGAAGTCATGGCCCTTAGTTTGCAAGACCTGAGCAGGGTGTAGATGACAAGGTGACTTGAAAATGTCTGATTAATACATTCATACTCATGGCCAGAAGTCAAAGTCAACCCGACAGTAGTTAATGGCAAAGAACACTCTAGGTATGACTCCCCATAGGATTCAAGTCTTGTGTTGCAACACCTGCAAGGTAATAATGTTGGATGACTGGATAACAACGGAGAAGACAGCTTGCAATGCATGTTATTCCCCCCTCCCCATGATTGTATAGTGGACATAAGAACAGATATTTAGGCTGTTTGTGATTCTTCCAGATTCTCTGGACTTTTTCAAATTTCCTGGCCCACTTTTCATTCATTCATTCATTCATTCATTCATTCATTCATTCATTCATTCCAAGGGCTTAATGGAATAAATATAAAAGATCTTATTAGTTCCACTCCACTCCACATTTTACTTGTAGCATTTGTATGTGTCAGCAAACATTCATATGCTAGCTCAGCATGTTTATGACCTATAATCCTTTATGCTTACTTGGCAGACATATTCACAAGCAGTGGTCAGAGACTAGAAAAGTCTGGTTGTGGTTCCCTATGTTTTCAAGACTTTGTGTGCCTGTGTGTACATTTTGTTATCTTTATCATTTCAGATTGTCTGGAGAAACTTCTTTTCCCTAGCTATCTCACCCACTGCAGGTTTTTTTGTTTAATTCAGGACATGTGGTGGAGAAACTAATTCTGTACAAACCAGAAATTAAGAAGAAGAACACACAACATGGTCTGTTCCACAGAAAATATGGAACCTCTCACATTGCTAGCAATTGCTTTATTTATTTGTTTGTTTGGCTCATAGACATCAGTTGTACTGTTTAAATAAGATGTATTTATTTAGCATCATCTGTTTTTATGTGTGGTATAAATGTCTGTGTTTAACATTCTGATCCAGACATATTTTTGTGGGTAATTGTTAGATATACTAGCATGGAAAACAGGATGGTTAACCCAACCAGTGCCTCTCCTGCTATCTGATGTGTGGGATTGGCAATTCCCTTCCCCAGTTTTTGAAGACCTGGTATATTTATGCCTATTAGCTATACTCTAATTTCTTCCCTGGGAACTTGTCAGAGATCAGCAATCCATGGCTCATGGAACAACAGCAGCCCAGAGACTACCATTTTGAGTAGTGATGATGCTAGCCAAAGTGATGCAGCATTTATACCAAGTTAAATCTTGACAGGAACTGAGATGACTGGGGACAAGAAACAAGTTAAAAACAAAGCAAAAAACAAAACAAAATCAAACCTAAAACAGAATCACCTTTTCCACAGCACTGCAACCTGACATGAATACTGAAACAACTATGCAAGAGACAAGAATTCCTCTCCTATCTCAACGACTTTGGCCCTAATTCAGAAGCAATTCTGAGCGATTTCATTGACACTTCCTTTTGCTGTTGAAAGCAGCCATACTCCTGTCCAGCACCATTTCAGTTGAGACATGAAAGATGCCTAGAACTTAGATGTGCTCTCCCCATTCCTTGGAAAGAGTGCATCACAAAATGGAACTGAGCTGAGGGGCTTCAGAGATGAGATTTACCTTGAATTGGAAGCCTTGCGGTGTAGTCAGAATGGTGCACATGGCCTCTTCAGCACCAATGTAATTGCATCATAAGAACAAGATTAAGATATGCTGTTTTTATAAAAACTAATGATACTGGAAATGTGTGGTTGTTATATTATGCTATATTATAAATGATAGGCAGTGTGGTGTAGTGTTTTGAGCATTCAACTATGACTCTGAAGACCAGGGTTCAATTCTCCACTTAGCCATGGAACCCCACTGGTTGGGTGAGTCACATACTCTCAGCCCCAGAAAACCTCGTGATAGATTTGCCTTAAGGTTAAGGTCACCATAAGTCAGAAACAACTTCAATGCACAAAACAACACTATTATAAATACAATCACAATAACTGTTTAAAAATCTAGCAACTTTGAAAGCAGATGGTACTATTTGGCTCCTTGAAGTCCAGATTTCCCTATTTCTTTGGAAAAGTAAACCTTTTCTCTGTTTTGTTTTGGAGCAGTGTGAATTTTTCTGGCTGCACAGTTGGTTAAAGTGATGTTGCTGTCCAATTTCTGACAGCTGGTTCACATACCAAGGCTAATGCAACTCAAGTGTCATTGTGCTATTTGTAAGTCATACATGACTTTTAAGATTTCACTTTTTACTAACACTGGTGGGATACAAACCGCCATATAGTACGTCTTCTATATGTACTAGGGTTAGGAAGGGCCGGTGCTTCCGCACCCCCCTAACCCTAGTACGTATAGAATACGTACAACATGGCGGCGCCCCTTCCACATGGGGGCCGCCATGTTTACGTACTGGACGCATAGCGTCCAGATGTGTCGCGGCGCCTATGACGTCGCAAATGCGCCAGCGGCGCCTCGCGACATCATAAAGGCGCCGCAAAAAGAAGCTCCGAAATGGGAGCCGTGCGGTTTGGCTGCTGCGCCTCCCGCGCGGAGCAAATGGCGCCGGCGGGAGACTGCCGCAAAGCGGCGGTCTGTATCCCGCCACTGAAACCTATAGTTAGTGTGGGTGTCTATGCATTTAGGAAGATAATGTGAAGAAACTGAATCTTATATTGGAAACAATGGTTTCTACCAGCTCAGAACCTCTACATAATGTGGCTGAGATAGCAGCACATCAATTTTATGCAACATTTTAATATGGTTTACTACAAATATTAATCTTCTCTCATACTAATATAAATTAGTCCATTAGCCCTATCAAAAGATGTAACTTTAACCCAATTATTGTGGGTTAATCCGGCTATGTGGCCATGTTCTGGAAGACTTTATTCCTGAAATTTGTCAGCATATGTGGCTGGCATCTTCAGAGAATGTTGGCAGGGAAATGAGTGGGGTATATATACTGTTGGAATCTTGGCTGACAGGAAGTCATTTACATGTTAATTTCTGTGTTGGTCTGTTGTTGAACAGCAAGGCCTCAGGGTGTCCATTTAATTATGGGAAATCCCCCTGACTCTGGGTGGTTTTCATCTGCACTTGCTTGGTGGTTTTCAGGACCGGTAGCCAAACCTTGTTTACTTTAAGGGTTTCTTCTTTCCTGCTGAAGATGTCTAGATGTTTGGGGATTTCAATGGCTTCCCTGAGCATTCTGACCTGATACTTGTTGGCATGGTCCAAACTTTGAGTGTTTTCAAATAGCATTTTATGCCCAGAGTGGTTTATTACATGTTCTGCTACTGCTGATTTTTCTGACTGACCCAGTCCACGGTGTCTCTCATGTTCCTCGATTCATGCTTGAATACTGCGTTTGGTGGTCCCTATGTAGACTTGTCCATAGTTACATGGTGTGCGGTAAACTCCTGAGGCTGTGAGAGGGTCTCTCCTGTCCATCGCTGAGCACAGCATTTGTAGATCATTTGGAGGATGTGTTTCTTCACCAATTTGCCTATTCTGTCGATGACTCCTTTGATCTATAATAAAAGTAACTTCCCTTTGAGTGGTTGTTTTTCTTCACTACTCTGGGTTTTTCTGGGTCTGGCAGCCCTTCTGATGTCTGAGCTGGGGTAACCATTACCCTGTAGAGCCCAATCTAGGTGCTTCAATTCATCTTCCAGGAAGTGGGGTTCACAGATCCTTTTTGCCCAGTCTACCAGTGTTTTTATTGTGCTTCTTTTTTGTCCTGGGTAATGGTTGGAGTTCTTGTATAGGTATCTGTCCGTGTGTGTAGGTTTTCTGTATACTGTGTGGCTCAAATGTTGATTTGGTTTGTGGATGACCAGGACATCCAAAAATGGCAATGTTTCTTCATTTTCTATTTCCATCATGAATTAGATATTTGGTTGGATGTTGTCCGGATGTTTCAGAAACATTGTGAGATCTTCTTCTCCATGGCTCCAAATGGTGAAAGTGTCACCTACATATTGGAACCATTTGTGGGCTCTTTTGGTGCTGTTTCCAGGGCTTGCTTTTCAAAGTGTTCCATGTAAAAGTTTGCTATTACAGGGCTCAGAGGGCTTTCCATCGCTACCCCATCTCTCTGCAAATAGAATCCTTTGTCACACTACAAAGGGGTTTGTGAGCACCATTGGATCTCCCACATATGACTTGGCCATGTTTCTGGCCACACAGTTACAAACCCATATACGGCAAACTTCCCACTTCATGAAGGACTCAACTCACTTCATAGAAAAAAATCAACAGCCTTGAACTCACACCTGAGCCATGCTAATCAGCTTTGATGTGGTCTCCCTGTTCCCCAAAGTTCCCATAATGGACACTATGGCACTCATCTGACACATTTTTCCAGAAGATATCACAGCTATGTTTGAACATTGGCTCACCACAACCTACATCCTGTGGGACAATGGATTCTATGTGTAGAGAGTTTGGGTAGCCATGGGAAGCCCTCTGAGCCCTGTGATAGCAAGCTTTTACAGCTCCAGCGCCTAGAAACAGCACTAAAAACCTCACAACATAGTTCCAATATGTGGATGAAACTTTCACCATTGGAACCACAGAGAAGACAATCTCTGAACCATCTGAATAACATCCACATGAATTTTGTCCAATTCATGATTGGATGAATTCATGATTCTGATCTCTGTAATGACTTAAAAAGTGATTTGTGAGTTGTGATGGTGTCAATCTGACTTAACACCATCATAATTCACCAACAGGATGCCAGACTTTGGGGCTGAACAGACCGGCATTTAACATGGGCCTTGGGACAGAGTGGGGTGGGGGGGCAGTGTCATCCACATGCTGCACACCCTGACACTGTCCTGATGCCAGCTTCATGCCATATGCCTGACTGCACGGCAGCTTTTTGCCATTCCTTTTAGCACTAGCAAACTGCTGGATCGGGGCAGCAGTATGTAGTTGCTGCAACTCCAATCCAGTGAGGAAAGGGGCAGCCATCTGTTGAACCCCTTTATTTCTTTTATTTGTACTTTCCCTTTTTTTTATCAAAATTGTCTCTCACTTTCATCATCATCATCATCATCATTATTATTATTATTATTATTATTATTTACAGTATTTATACCCTGCTCTTCAGCCAAAAGGCTATCAGAGCGGCTTACATTTTTTTAAAAATTAGACATTTCTCTGCCCTCAGGCTTACAATCTAAAAAGACAAGTCACAAAAGGAGAAGGGAATGGCAGTGGGGAAGGGGAAAAAGTCCAGCAGATCTTCTCTCCCTCTGATGCCTGGACCACGGCAGATGGACTGGGGAGAGGGCCCTTCTTTTTCAGGCAAGGCCTGGAGTTGGCCTGCCCATCTCTCTCTCTGGATGATGGTGGATAGAGGGAGGGCCTTCTTTTCGGGCAAGGTTTTGAAACCTAAAATGACAAACTATACTTTTCTTTCTCACATGAGCATGGATGGTCTTAAAGTCATGAGCCTTAGTGGCTGCTGGCCATGTTGGCTGGGAGATTTTATGAGTTCTGGTAATTTTTCCAAGTTCTAACTACATGCATGCATGAAGCCCATCTGCTCCTTCTTCTGTTTGCCTGAGTGAGTAAAGTACTAGACATGTCTCTTTCAATACAGACTTACTGTTCGGAACTTGTAAAGAGGTTTTGTTAAGATAACACTTAAAATGCAAAAGCCTGCAGTATGTAGCAGAGCACTCAACTTTGGCCATCCACAAGTCCACCCCATCCATATACATAAATACAAGAATGCCTTAGCATATTTTTCTGTGCTGAGCTCAGTTCCAGAAAATCCACGAAATTCGCTGTGGAAGATTGCTATATATGGGGCAAGGGAGAAAAGGAGGGCAAAAGCAGGAGGAGTGTTCAGCACTCCTGGTCCACTTGTTCTTTGGCACTTAATATATTCCACTTTAACTGCTATGGCTATCTCATGTGGAATTCTGGGATTTGTAGTTTAGTGTACCCCAAGAGCTCTCTGGTTGCAAGTTCTAAATGGTCCTCCCTAAACTGCAAATCCCAGGTTTCCACAATAAGCAATAATAACAACAATGCTTAACAGTGTGGTGTGATGTTGCCCTTGGTTTTGAAGGAATTATCCATGGTGCTGAACATATTTTGGGATAGGGTCAAACACCTTTGATAACTAGTTCTGACTTAAACTCAGAGAAGATCCCTCACTCCACTGATATGGAAGCCACCATTTTGGGAGCCGAGGGAGGATGAAGTTTAAGGTACACAGCCAAGATGGAGTATCAGGAAAATTGATTCCAATGGCTTGCACATCATGAAGAGATGAATCAGGGACTATCCCACCCCCACGCCCAGTAACCCACATATTTGCCATTAAAGCCATATGGAATGCTTTGTCCCAGGTACAAAGATTTCCCTACTAGGCCTCCCCGTCATCAGATCACTTCTACCATTGCTTGCAAATTAAAGCACAGGACTGAAAGCCATTTTCTAACTCAATGTATAGCTGTTCTGAATTAAAGCAATATTGGCTTCCCTTTGTCGTTGTTTCATAATTAAATTAAATGGGCCTCCTGTGGAAGAATTTGTTCTCTCCTAGCATATTATAAGCACTGGTGGTTACTAGCTCCAGCTGCTTTTGCCACATGAGGCATGCCTTTACAATAAGCAAGCAAATACATCAACTTTCTCTAAAACCACAAGCAAATGCTGGGTGGCTAATTTGTTTCTTTTTGTCTAGTATCCACCCCCAGCCCCTGGAATCCAACAGCACTTGCATAAACCAAGAGAAATACAATAGAAATATATGTTTGGAGGTGTACTGCTGGAACAAGGGAGAGACAATTGGATTGGTAAATTCACAGCATTGAGAAAGAGGCTGACAAAATTCCTTGGGCTATGTTCAGTGGGAATTGTTGGACCCATGAGTTTTCCAGATTCTCCAGGTCTAGCCTTTTGGTCTTTGCTTGATAATGTATGGTGTTCATTAGGACATGACTCTAGTATCAAGTTAGCATCTGTGTATATGGAGCAACCATTTAGATAAAATACTGACTTTAACACATATGCACACAAATGCACACATACACTCTTTCATATTACCTTGGCCACTGCCACACTGCAAAAATAAAGTAGTTTGACATCACTTTAATTTCCATGGTTTAATGCTAAGGAATTCTAGCATTTTAGTGGTGAGGCACCAGAACTCTGACAAGGAAGGCTAAATATCTCACAAACAAACAAACAAAAATATCCCAGAATTCTGTAACACTGAGGCATGGCAGTTAAATTGGTGTCAATATGCTTTATTTCTGCACTGTGGATACACCCCACCTCTTACAGTATTTTTCAATGCAGAAATTTCACAGTAGGCTTGAGCTTCAAGGAGGGGATACTTTTCCACACCCACTAAATTTCACGTATATCTTTTCAACAGCACTTTTCTATACAGATATAAAGAATATTAGAAAATATTTGAAAAATAGTAGGAAAATACATTCTTTGAGTATCAGGAATTCCTGATAAGGAGAATCTGAGACTCACAAGAATTCAGAGCATATTCTGTGCAAAATCCATACCTGGTTTAGCACACTTCGTTTAGCCCTGTGCAATTTTCAAAGACTTTCTCACAGCAGGAAGAAATTGTTCACGTTACTTGTTGCTTCTTTTGGGAGGGAAATTAGCAAAGAATTATATCCCTAATTTGCAAACTTTACAATATGATGCAAATGTGCTTGTGAAATTGTAGGAGATATCTGAGCAACAGGATTGGAAAGTCTCTCACTCCAGGCCAGTTGTTCTTATTTTGCTAGAATGTGGACGAGTAGTATCTAGATGAAGATGCTTTACCTTATTGACATACACATTCCCACTGCTTAGTTGAAGAAAAATTTAATGACCTGTACTTATTTTGCTCACAGCTGAAAGAACTCTGGTATTCCTTTTAGTAGTTGAACCCTTATGGTAAGAGGGGGAAGCACTATGTAGTAGATAACTGACATTTCATTTAATAGAAATACATTTCAATCTGAATGGAATCGTTTCAGCTTGATTCCTTTCCCTTTCCCACACAAAATAAGCTCCGTTTTACAATGTTTGCCATTAGAGTGTCATTCACACTGCAACCTTGCTTATAATAAATATACCACAAAATGTCATTTGTCCACAGGAAACCTGTACATGAACCCTTTAAAGGAACTGGCAACTGGAGCGAAACAAGGGATCAAATCCTGGATCTGGTTACATTTCAGTCCTTGCTGTGTGTATGTAAGGCTCATGAAAGAAAGCCTTCGAGGAATACAGTGAATCATTATCTCAGATGGCTCTTGGCACTGGTCTCCTTTGCAGCTTCTCTCAGGGAGAAAGAGACACAGAGAGAATGTGTGTATGTTCACTACCATGGAAAGACAGAGCTAGCTGTTTCATCGTCATTCAGTGAGGAAAGGTACTGGAATGCCTGAGCAGTAACAAATGACTACCTGGGTCAAATGTCCTTTTAGTCTGATAGCAACTCTGCTCCTTGTGGAATAAATTGTCTTAAACAACATTCACAGAAAGAGGTACACTGTACTGATTAGTTGCTGAAGCCTGGAAGTATGACTCATGGGCTCATAATGCTTCCCTTAAATCCTGCTCCCATATTCTTCTCCAGCTTGGATTTAAACCTGAACTCTAATGGCTGCTACAAATATATAATGTAAGCAAGCAGATGTACAGTGCAAACAGCTAATTACTGTTGTACTGTTACTATTTCTCCCTTGTGAAAAGCTGGATCAGTCCATTTCTCATTCACTCTTGGGAATTGTTGCTGGTAACTCTGTTGGGCTACATGTCCACCACTGACTGAGGCCACCTTCCCTTTAAGCCTCAATTTCAGAAAGCTAGTATAAGTAAGAGGAAGTCTCAGGAGGGGAAAGAAGGCATTGAGAGTTCCAGTTCAAGAAACTTGTCCTGCCCAAAGGCAGTACTTTCCTGCCCAAGGAGACTCTTTGGCCTCATTCCCACTACCATTTAAACCGGATCGCGATTCATTATGATCCAGTTTTAACGAGCATGGTTCCCACTTAATCCGAATCGCTGAAGTAATTCAGAAAGGAGAGCCATGCTTTTGACCCGTTTAACCTGCGTCAAAAAAACACAGTTTTTTTCTGGGTCTTTTGGGCTGAATCGATTTATTTTCAAATAAATTGATTCAGCCCAAGTGGGAACCAGGCAGATGCAAATCCACCTTGGCAGTCCCTGGCTTCCCTGGCCTCTGTTTCTTGAGCCCCCGGCCTCTCCTTCTCCACCCCCGGCCTTACCTTCTCTGAGCCCCCAGCCTCTCCTTCTCCAATCTCCCAGCCTTACCTTCTCCAAGCCCCCAGCATCTCCTTCTCTGAGCCCCCGACCTCTCTTTCTCCGAGCCCACGGTCTCTCCTTCTCCACCCCCAGCCTCTCCTTCTCTGAACCCCCAGCCTCTCCTTCTTTGAACCCCCAGCCTTTCCTTCTCCAAGCCCCTGACCTCTCTTTCTCTGAGCCCACGGCATCTCCTTCTCCAAGCCTCTAGCCTCTCCTTTTCCGAGCCCCCAGGCCCTCCTTCTTCACCCCTGGCCTCTCCTTCTCCAAGCCCCCGACTTCTCTTTCTCCACCCCCCTGCCTTATCTTCTCTGCCCCAGCCACTTACCTCCTTCTGTCCCGGCCTCAGTCCCAGTGCAAAGGTAGTGTGAACCACAGTTGGATTCAGTTCGGAACCCAAATTAAAAGGTAAGTGGGAATGACCCCTTTGGAAATCTACAGATAGGAGGAAGGATATCAGAAGATACAGTCCACTCATATTGTAGCCAGAGCTTGGGAAATTGGCCATGGTGGGCAGGTGCACCCAACAGTTGTAGTCCAAAAAGGAACTTTTCCAAGCTCTTCAGTTTACCTGGGCATGCTTTCTTCTTCTTCCTTTGCTAACAGAGTAGTGGTGCTGCCTATTTCTATATAAATATCAGCTGGTTAAGGGGTGAGTAGTGTATGGCCTTCAGATGTTGTTGGACTGCAGGGCCCATCAATTCAAGCCAGTATTGTCAGTGATGGAGAATGAAAGGAATTGTAGTTCAACAACATCTGAACAACAACACACACACCCTTCCAATTTAGCTGGTTACATATATGCCGTTTTACATATAACATTTACAAACACACATACAGCCTTTCTTCCAAAGCAATTAAAGTGGTTTATAGCACCACTACTCAAAGTTGTGGTCTGTAGTCTAATATTGGTCCAAGAATTGGCCATTGGTCCATGATAAGTTTCCAGGAAAAAAAGAAACAATTATTGCCAACTGGCACAAATATAGTACCAGCTGCTGACACACAAGGGGGACTCTACCATTCCCTCATATCAGATTACTTATGAAGCACTGGTCTACATCATAGTAGGTGGAAACAACAAAATAATGAAAAATCCACCTTGTTGTCTCTTTAAGACAAAAGAAGATACAAACTCCCAGAGCAGAACTTATCTGTTCTTAGTTTCTTCTTAGGACATACCATTCTTTGTGAACCCCACTGGGAAGGCTAAGGGGGTGTCCCAATGGAATTATCTCCAGCTGTTGGTGGACTCCTCAAGAGCTGATGGGGTGGCCTTCTTGGTCTGGGCTTCTCTTCTCTGGACATTCCCTCAGGATGATGAACACGTTGTATTTATTACATACTAGATACCTCTGCTAACTTACATGTCCAGAGCCTCCGTGGACTATGTTAAACTGGATCAGTTTGAGTTGGTGAGTACCGAGGATGTGGACAAGATCCTCGGAAGTGTTCGGAAAACAACCTGCTCTCTTGATCCCTGTCCCTCATGGTTAGCGGCCCAGGGGGGACCGGCGGTAACATTATTGTTACGCCGGATAGTTAATACATCTCTGAGGGATGGGCTATTTCCATCTCAACTTAAATTGGCCATTGTAAAACCTATTTTAAAAAAGCCCTCCCTCGACCCCCCTGGTACATAATAATTATCGGCCTGTTTCGCTGCTACCATTTTTGGGTAAGGTGATCGAGAGGGCGGTTGCGATCCAGCTTCAGGCGGTCTTGGATGAAACGGATTATCTGGACCCATTTCAAACTGGCTTCCGGGCGGGCTACGGGGTTGAGACGGCCATGGTCGCCTTGGTCGATGATCTCTGTCTGAGCATCGATGGGGGAAGCGTGTCCCTGTTGGTGCTCTTGGACATCTCAGCGGCTTTCGATACCATAGACCATGGTATCCTTCTGGGACGCCTGGCAGAGGTGGGGATCGGGGGCACTGCGCTCCAGTGGTTCCGTTCCTACCTCTCCGGGAGGTCCCAGATGGTGCAGCTGGGAGACGTGTGCTCTGACGAGAGGCCCCTTAAAACCAGGGTCCCTCAAGGAGCCATTCTGTCTCCCATGCTATTTAACATTTACATGAAACCGCTGGGAGAGATCATCCGGAGACATGGGGCGCGGGGTTATCAGTACGCTGATGACACCCAAATTATTTTTTCTATGTCTCCGACTGATGCAGTGACTGGGGATGGCGTCTCTCCTCTCGTGGCCTGTCTAGAGTCAGTAATGGGCTGGATGAGGGAAAACCGACTCAAATTGAATCCAGAGAAAACGGAGGTACTAGTGATAGGTTCTCCTGGTCCAGGAATGGCGGTGGTTCCACCTGTCCTGAACGGGGTCACGCTCCCTGTGAAGGACTCCGTGCGCAGTCTGGGGGTGCTTCTTGACTCGTCGCTTCACCTGACAGCTCAGGTGAATGCGACGGTCAAGAGCACCTGTTATCAGCTTCGGCTTATTCGCCAGCTGCGCCCATACCTGGCCCAGAGGGACCTAGAAACTGTGGTACATGCTCTGGTAACTTCGAGACTGGATTTCTGCAATGTACTCTACATGGGGCAACCCTTATACCAAACTCGGAAGCTGCAAATGGTGCAGAACATGGCAGCCTGGCTGGTCACTGGTGTTCCCAGGACCAGCCATATAACACCGGTTTTGAAAGACCTCCATTGGCTGCCCATCCACTTCCGAGCTCTATATAAGGCGTTGGTAATCACCTATAAAGCCCTAAATGGCTTGGGCCCAGGATACCTAAAGGACCGCCTCTCCTCGTATATTCCGCCTCGCACCCTCAGAACGTCTGGGCAGCAATTACTGAAGGTGCCTGGGGCTAGGTTAGCCTCCACCACACGGAGGACATTTTCCACGGCTGCCCCAGCCCTTTGGAACACGCTGCCCACCGAGCTCCGCTCGTCCACCACCCTGGCCCAATTCAGGAAGGACTTGAAAACCTTCCTGTTCCAACAGGCATTCCTGTGGGCCTCCCTCCTCTTCCGTGGCCAAGAGGTTGGGCTATGGGGCTTTTTGCTTGTTACTTTTTTTGTATGACTTGTTGTATTTGTATTTTAATTCTTCTTGTTTTGTATGGATTGTATTTTAACCCTGTTGTAAGCCACCCTGATTATAGGAAGGGCGGGATATAAATAAAAATTTTATTTATTATTATTTATTACTCTCCATCCTGTTTAATGTGCCCACCTCTTGTCTAAAATTCTTGATTTATTTCCTTTTTCAAAGTACATTGTTCATGCTTGACAAGTAAAGAATCGTAGTAAATTTCCCCCAAGACTTCACTACTGAAAAGCTGCCTTTGTTAGAATTGCTGGAGGCTGGACCTAGTGCAGCCTTCCAGGTCTCTCTACATCAGAACTCACTGCTGAT
>NC_056522.1:95878017-95924045 GCF_019175285.1 Sceloporus undulatus
TATATATATATATATATATATATATATATATATATATATATATATATATTCTTGCAAGTGTAATTTATGCATCAGTTCATATTTAGTCCCCCATTTCATATTATCCTTAAGACTAAAGGCAGATTTATATTCTTCTCCAGTGAGATGTTTAATTTAACAGAAATTGTCATATTCCAAAATGAATTATTGTTCTGTGTGACAATATCTTGGCTGCAAGCAGTGTGCTGGGGGATAGCATGGTGGGCTTCAGTCTACAGCAGTTTGCTGAGCTCTGGAAAAGTGTGGGATTTATTTTTCTGGGTCTTGCTGTACTACTCCAATTTCCTCAAGGAAATACTGTATGTTGTGATGCTGGTGCTTAGAAAAAGCTACATTCTATACATCATGGGAGCTCTATTGAACTCCAGCACTGGTAACATCTTACCTTTGACAAATTTCACCACCACCCCCAAAATCTGCTAGTAGTGGCACCCTACCGCTGCTGTCACCATGAGACTGCTGAGTTCTTTCAAGAGAAAGACCTACCTATTTCACTTTAATGTAAAGCTCATAGGTAGTGTATACTCTATTTTTTGGCTGAATATATTTTCTGGGAGGCTTCCAGAAGCTGGCAGCAAGACAATAGCTGGAGCCCATTGAAGCTCTCATGAAATATCCTAAGGAGTGGAACAGAGAGAAACTTGCTTTTTGGTCTCCTTCCTGTTAGACATCATTTTTCTCAACTTTTATTTTTCTTAAATAGGAATAGGAGTTTGGTTGGTCAGAATTATGTGATTTCAGTGGGACCAATAAATGTAACTCCAGTTGCCTTGTACTGCCAGGGTTAAATTCAGGCAGGATACTTTGAGAAATTCATTCACCAATTTAATATCACCTGCCTGTAAGATTAACTATTACACTGTGTTTTTATTTAAACTTCATCACTGAGCAGTCACTCTCTAAATTTTTTAAGGAAACACCAAAAATTGATTTAAGGTCACCAGAAGGATGTTGGTAGGTCAGTATTACTAAACATTATAAAGCCTGGAAGATTTCATTTTAAGGAACTGTAATAACTCTGTTCTTTGGCATATGTAATTCAATATTTTATATTTATGAAGATAGACATTTCTGAAGAGGTTTAATGAGTAGCAATGTAGTTTTCCCATTAAAACCCAGGGCCCTCTACAATTTTTAATAAACAGTAAGTAATTCACTGCCATATGTGTCTGTGGCTTTCCAGCCAAGAGCACAGCAAGTTATTTTGAAAGCTACCTCAACATTTTGCACATGAGCCAAAACCACCATTGTGGTACTTCTGTACTGCATGTTTTAAGAACTGGCACACTTTAAAAGTGGCCAACCTACATTTAAAAAAAAAATCTTCTGAAACTATAAAAACATCAAAGCTTCAGATGTCAAATAAACCTGAGTAATTTACAAACATTTAAAGATGAGTTGGAATTCCATCAAGAAAATGTTACCCTGTTGGATCCCACTGGCCCTTTCACACTACACAACTCTAGTTCTATGATTCCACGTTATTGCCATGGTTCTATCCTCTCCTATGGAATGCTGGAGTCTGTTGAGTAAAAGTGGCCTAGTGTCTCACAAAACTACAAAATCCAGGATTCCAAAGGACACTACCAAGACATTTAAAGGGGAATCATATTGCTATAATAGTGTACTGTGAAAGGACTCAAGGAAGCATTAGCCTAAACTGGACATTGTGCTGGCACTATAGCACCAAGAGAACAGAGCTTTCTTCTCTTCCCATCCTCTCCCTCTGCAGGCCTCAGTACTATGCAAAATCCATCTTCAGGGTTTTTTCCATCTGTTCAGGGCAGTTCTGGGTTGTTGCACTGGGAATTGCAATTGAGAGGGTAACAAAACTCCATTCTGAATCTGCTGATCATCCCTGTTGATTCTGGAGAAGAATTCTCTATATGGTTGTAGTGATGCTTCAGTATGGAAGCTGCATGGCCAATCTGAATTCCACCACCCCACTCATCATACATCTCACACACAAGACTTCATTCCCTGCAGCTTTTTCCCACTCCATACCAACTCACTGGCTCTTTATTGAAGCTACAATGGCAATAGAGACACATCAAATGTGTACATGTACATCTAGGGGCACTAGTCAGCAGGAAGCATGCATCTCTCCATCTTGCATAGGCCAAGAGCCTACATAGTTGAGTGTAGCATAGTTTTGCTTGGAAAACTATGTTATGGCTCCCTTGTCATCACCTCTAATACTCATTGTTGTGCTGTGATATACCCCACAGTCCTTCTGTCATTTGTGGGTATTTTGGCTATACCCCATGGTTAAATGAACATTGAGAACATCTTCTGTCAAGATCTGCTGGGGTCTTCCTGAGATTGCAGTGGCTAATGTCATTGATCTGTATCTGACTATAGAATAGAGTCAGATTCTTCTTCAGTCCCCTACACTGCATCAACAATGTAATGGCAGGGAGAGGTCTACTGTAGCACTATAGTTAGCTCTGGTGGGGAGCTTTCAGCTTTGTGGAGGGAGGCAGGAAGGAAGGAAAAATCAACCCTCACAACAACTCCAAAAATACATAAGCTAGTGCATGGTGGGCATACACATACATATGTCACTAACAGGCTGCCAGTCATAATGGATAATTATGGCCTGGCTTTACTGGAATTCTTTAGCCTATATTAGGGACAATAAAGTGGTCAAAACAGGTTGTATATAGGATGCAGAATTAGCTTTCTGCTTTGACAGCAAGAATGCCAAGGATGAATTCAAGGATGTCTTGCTCTACACCCATTGGCACACTTCTTTTGCGTGACAATGTGATGACATATGTACCCAGATTACCTTGGCTTACCATAGAAGTACGACCTTGCATCCCTCTTGGTTCTTTCAGCATCTTTCTTACACAGACATAGATCAAATGCCCAGGAGGTATCCAGTCCAGTATTTGCTTATATTCAGACTCCACCGTGGCCTCTCTTTCATCTTGCATTCTTCTCTAATTCATCCTCTTTCTGGGCATATTCAAGACAGCCTAGCCATGTAAAGTCAAGAGAGAGAGAGAGAGAAGTAAGCAAATGACTTGCTACTATTTGGCTATAGAGTGCTAGTCTTCCCAATGGGAGCAGCATAAGGCACTTGTAACTGAGAAACCTCAACCAAAAGGATTTTGGCCCCTTCCTAGAAAAAGTTGCTGCCACTCTATCTTTCTGTGTCAGTACTGTAGAATGAAAAAAAAAGTGGATAAAAAGAAAACCAACTCATATGATTTGTGGTGCTGGAGAATAGTGCTGAGGTACAATGGAAAGCCAAAAGTACAAACAAATTGGTCCTTGAACAGATCAAGCCTGAAATATTCTTAGAGGTCAAGATAAACAAATTGAGGCTGTTGTATTTTGGCCACATCATGAGAAGGCACAACTCATTACAAAAGACAATAATGCTGGGAGACGGTTAAGGGTAGTAGAAAGACAAGAAGATTGCACTCCAGATATCTAGACTCAATTAGGGAGGTCCCTGCCATGAGTCTGAAAAGCTTAAGTAATAGTGGAAGACAGGGAGTCTTGGAGATATCTCATTCAGAGTGTTATCATGAGTTGAGGTCATCTTGAGAGCAGTTGACAACAATAACAACAACCTGTTAGGAGGGAATTTAGACCTAGAATACTTGACAGCTATATTACTGGACTTCTTTCTTAACCCTTTGTGCACCCCCAGCTATGCATAGTGACTATAAGCTGTCCCTTGGAGCAAAATAAAACCGATACAAGAAACTGCCCACTGCCTCCATACTAGATATGATTCCAGTTATCATAATCACCAATTTGAGAGCTGTCTGTGTTGTAGGGAACCAGGCATTTTGAATGTGACAGAGCCAAAGTAAAGTCAGTTGTGAGAACATCCCTAATGCCATCTCTATGCCCTTGATTCTCATACTTCAAGAAGCATGCCAAGTTAAAAAAAAGCAAATCCTGACTAAATAAGTACAAGAGGTAAAAATTTCCTGCATTAGATGCTGAATCTTCTAAGCTTGGTTTCTTTAAGATTAACCTTTATAAATGATTGGGACAGTATAATTGCTAGAATTTGCAAAAGATTACACTGACAACGGTAGCTTTTCCCTGTGCATTTTTAGTCTAAATCCAATAATGTTGAGAAGGGAAGGAGGATGGAAATGAAAGAGAAGTAAATGCAACACAGATGTTTCAGAGAACTCCCCACACAGCAGAGGTGATGTGCTGAAAAGCTAGAACTTGGACAGTGGAGGCAGACAATAAAGGTACATCTGTCAAGAAAAAGCCATATGGCAGAGAAAAAGGAAGGTAAGAAAAAGGAAGTGTGACACTAATAGTGGAATTCTCCCAACACATACATAAAAGATTTAGTTGGAACTTGACATGCCTGTATGTTTTCCAACAATCTGGGCAATTCTGTTTCAAATTAAGAAAAACTGTTTCAGAATATACCAAAGAAAGTCAAGGTAGAGATTAGGCTACAAAGACGATACAGGATTTTGTTTGATACTAACCCAGTCCTCAAATCCTTTTCTGAATGTAGAGTTGCAAAGCTCTGAGGGCCTGCCACTAATTCTGTTCATCACAAGGATTTTTTTTCTCTTGAGTTGTGGAAGGATTCCAGCTGCATTCCCAGTAGGAATTAGTGTTGCTTGAAAAAGGCAATGGGACACTCAACAGAAGTGAATGTCCATGTAGTAGGTGCTCTTGGATGGGAAGAGACATTAAAACATTATTCATCAGATATCTGTCATTCATGAACAAGTTTTTCAACTAGATTTTTTGGTTAGAATATGGTTTATCCTTTATGGAAAATGACCAGCATACAAGTTCATTTGATACTCATCCAGAAAAGGAAAGGAAAGAAAAGGAAAAAGAAAAAGAAAATATATTAATTTAGAAAGTCTCAGGCTGAGCTGGAGCAGGGACGGGTGGAGAAGGAGAGAGAGAGGAGAGAAGCAGGGGGAGATATTTCTCCTTATAGAGCAAGACATGCAAGTGCAAGAATGGGTATTCATTTTAATTGCTTTAGTCCATTGGAGTCAGTGGGACCAGGATACTGTATAAACATATAAAGATGTTCGTGGATTAAATTATTAGCTCACCTAGTTTTAATGGCAGTGCACTGACTTCATTATTGGTTAGCTCATCTTATTCTAATGCTAATGTACTGACTTTGTTCATGTGTAGGGAGAGGTATATAATGACACCACCATGCTGCTGAAGTAATCCTATATGTTTTGCAGGAAACAGGAAAACTCAGCATGGAGTTATGGTTTCGGGTAGCAGTCCTTTATTGCGACCACTGGCTAGTTCAGCCCAGAGCAGTGTCCTATGGTGCTGATTCTTCCTCAGCTGGCTCTGCCAACAACACCAGTTCCATTCTACTGATACTGTGATTTCCAGAGAAGGAACACATGGGAAGAGAGGAGCCAAGGAAACCCAGGGCATTTCAGGAAGGAGTTTGGGTCAAACCTAGGAATATGCAAGTAAAATCAAAATGAAAAGAACTGGAAATCTCTAAGTCAAATCAAGACATTGTTCCCAATCAACAGCAGTTATTGTCTATCCAGAAACACAGCCATTCCTTCTGTGCATCCTTCCTTGGTGACTGTCAATTTGCAACTGAGAACTCTCACAGCTGTCAGGCAAGTGGACAATTCAATTCAAATCTCACTTACAAGGGAGTCAGCTGAAATTATGAAATGTTAACTCCTCATGACCCACTAGTTATCAGATAACACACGTGCAGCTGAAGTAGAAGAGATGATGTGTCAAGGAAGACTTAATACTCTTCAAAAGGGGAATCTCAGTTACCATAATCACTTAGAGTGTTGTCATGGGAAGAAGCAGGAGGGGCTACAATCCAAATGGTCCTTTGCCTTGCCATGTGACATTCTGCAACTATCAGATGAACAGAGCAGAAAGTGTAGGCTATATTCTCATAGACTTCATGTTAGATCATGTAGCTGGTATAACAAACATGGCTCAGCTTTACTGAACCTAACTCAGGGCCAGAAACACGGTTTCACTGAACATGACCAGATGAGCAAGTGAGTTTATTCATAAAATGTGTTTTTAATTGCCACTATTAGTTGAAAAATTAAGAAACGGCACAGCTACCTGAGGATCTGCAAGTGCAACTGATGAAAAGAGCTTTCTGCAGACTCATCCTATTTTATCTGTCCTCTGAATTTTGCTAACCCTCCCCATCCCCACTTTTATTATCTAGCTTACCAGAATGTAAAAAAGTGTGTACAAAATGTTTAATGTAGGGTTCACGGGTTTCTTTTTTAAGCTTCTTTCAGGAACCCAGTGCTGCTGTCTTTGTGGAATCCAATGAGAGGAGGCAAGAATAATTCAGTGAACAGAAATAGTCAAGGTGGTTGTGGGGCAAAATCTGTCAGAAACAGGAGAGAAGTCAGAAGACCTGTTGCTTAAAAATGAAACAGAATCAGTGTTATACTCCTACTGGAATAAGGACACATGACTAAATGAGGATTAAAAAGGCCAGAAATTTATTGAACCATACATCTACAACAGGCAGCAAATAGAATTGGCCCCCAGACTCTCTTTTGTAGATCTCTATAGTTAGTTAATGCCATCCAAGGACTAACCACAAGTAGTTCATTAATTGATTAAGCAAATTCCACTGTCCCGAAAGACTAATTCTAGTGCCTTTTTGACCATATGCTTATCTGCTCTAGCTTTGCCTCCACACAGGGCCACGTTGCACATTCTAGTCATGCTGAGACTCTGAGGAATCAGGGAAGCTGGAGTCTGCCTGACATACACAATCATTCTTCAAGTGCTACAGTATGTGACATGAAGGATCATTCCAGCATCTTGGCTTGGCCTTCAAGACTTTAACAGGTGCAACAGATGAACTTCTCACACAGCCTGCTTTGCATGTATGAGACCAAGCTGTCGCCACTCCTGAATGCCAAACTCTTTAGCTTCCCCCTGCATAGTTGGGCCATTGAGCATTCATATGAAGAAATCCAGTTGCAGAATAAGGGACATGATTCAATGGAGATGCCACATGTGTTTCTACCCGGCCAGTCCCATTATCTTGTGTGTTTGTCCAAACTCTACAAAAACACTGCAAAACAGGAAAAATAAAGTTAATATGGTTTGATGTAAATTTGTTGTTGTTGCTGCTGCTGCTACTGTTGTTGTTGTTGTTGTTGTTGTTGTTGTATGCCCACAAAATATTTCTTTTCTTTTTTTAAATTGATTTTATTCAATGTAAAAGATACAAAATTGCAATACATCTGAAAAGAAAGAAGTAAAAAAGAAGAAAGGAGAAGAAAAGAAAAAGGGGGGGAAAAGACATAACATTGAACGAGACATAACATTGAATTACATACAATCCACATACGGTTTACAAAGACATATGACAAATTAAAATTGACTTCCTGAAACCTATTACAAACTTCCTTCAGTTGATACATCTTTCCTTAATTATCTAATCCCAAATAGCAATTTATATAATTTTCTTAACGTTACCTACTTACAATATAATATCAAAAAAAGAAAATTGAAGCCAAGTGGCATTTCTAAGAGATCCATTATAGAAATTCAATGATAACAACGTTGAGCATGTAAGAGAAGCATTACATCATATTATTTTCCTGGTCATTTTCTGTTTGTCCTTTTTTCATCCTTTAAGATGAAACAAAGGGGAAATATTATTAATATAGCAAAATGTAATTTTACAAATAAAATATGGTTTTGCTTTACCTGAACAATTATTTATAATATAGTTTATTACTCAGTCATACAATTAAAATGCATGTTTTTATCCCAAAAAGTAACTAATGGTTTCCAAATTTTTTTACAGGCCTCCCAGGAGTTTCCTCTTGTTAAACAGGTAAGTTTGTCCATCTCTACCAACTCTAGCACTTTTATTATCCATATATTATAATCAATGGAGTCTTTCTTTTTCCAATTTGAAGCATATATTAGTCGCGCCTCTGAGTTTAAATAAAATATAAGTTTGCCATGCTCTTTTTCTAAATCCTCTATTGGGTTCATTCCTAATAAATAATATTCCGGTGTCATGGGGAAATTATAGTTCAATATCTGTTGTGTCCATTCATGAATCTGCTTCCAGAATCTGGATGCATAAGGGCAGTTTCACCAAATGTGTAAAAAGGAACCTGGGGTTTTATTGCACTTCCAACAATTTGGATTTTGGTTAGCATAAATTTTCGCAAGCTTTGATGGCATTAGGTACCAACGAAATTGCATTTTATAATAATTTTCTTTGAGTATGCCCACAAAATATTTCTGACTTTTGGCAACCCTAAGGCAAACCTGTCATGCGCTTTTCTTGGTAAGATTTGTTCAAAGGAAGTTTGCCATTGCTTTCCCCTGAGGCTGAGAGCATGTGACTTGCTTGTATTAATTATCTATCTATCTCAGTGGACTAGTTGTTTACTAATTCAAATATTGCTCACATGACTAGTTGATTACTAGCTGAACTATTACTGATACATCTGTTAGCAGCCCTTGATTTTAATGTGTAATGGTTGTTTTAATCCCATGTTTATGTGTTTTAACCTAGATGTTTAAATAGTTTTATGTGTTTTAGTCTATGTTGTGCCATGCCTGAAGCCCTGGGGAGAGGCAGGTAAGAAATTGTTGTTGTTGTTGTTATTTGTTGGTGTATTCACATGCAACTCATTCTCAAAGGTGGCTGTCTATGTAGCCAAAACAGCATCATCCAAGAAGAATAAATGGTGTCTGGTGGCTTGAAGGAACCACAAGAGTGTCAAGATAGAAAACCCATTAACGAAAGAGACAAAACCTAATTTAGTTGAGGGGACAGTTAACTGAGGACTGGGAAAGCATGATCCCTAGGCACAGAATACTGATCGAGAGTTAAGTAGGTACAGTATAGGAAACAGAGATTGGTGAACGGAATGTTCTGGAACATATAGATGTTTATCACACTATGCTCTGAAAGAGGTACTATTCCAGTGTGACTCCTCTAGCAGCCTCCTGTTGCATGCTGGGATTGGCAGTTTTAAGGAGCTGAACTTCTCTGCCCGAGAATTCTAAATACCCCTCCTTAAAACTGCCAATCCCAGCATGCAACAGGAGGCAGCTAGAGGAGTCACACTGGAATAGTACCTCTTTAAGAGCATAGTGTGATAAACATCTGGCTGATCTCTGTCACCTTGATCAGAAATGCTGCAACACTGTGCTGATAAACTTACATCTCTTCTACAAGATAATACAATGGGGAATGTATTCAGATTCTGAAAGAAATAGCCATGTTAGTCTATTTCAGTAAGAAAATAAAAAGTGAGAGGAGGAAATCAGTCTTGTGGTGCCTGTAAGAATAACTGATTTATTTATGTCACTACGAGATTCTGTGGTTTAAAAGCCAGTTGCTCTCAGGCACTGAAGATTCAGGGCAACTTTTTTAAAAAATCTTTTTTCAGCGTATCAAAGACAGGCATGTTAAAAATGGTGAGTCTCAAGACAAGACAGACCCTTGTCCATGAGGAATGAGAAGCATCTAATGATGTGAGAGCCAAGAAATAAATGGAGTCTATGTGTTGTAGTTATTGTTCCATGTTCCAAGTACCACAGTGACAAACAATGCTTTCCCTACCCCAGGGAGGGTGAAACAATATATTACAGTGGCTCTTTTGTGCTCCCCATGTACCAAGACACCTGAAAGCACACCCACATCCTGAGTTTTAAACTTTTTTTTTCAGACTTTTTTTCACTTCTATATGGTTGCAACTGGATAAAAAATGTCAAAACTCTGCTTCTGGAGTGGTAGGTTTTTTTTATTTGCAGTCCCTTTTATACATATAAATCTGGGGTCCTTTCATACTACACATTTATAGTGCTATGATTCCATTTTAATTGCTATATATCCATCCTACGGAATCCTGGGATTTGCAGTTCAGGGAGAGACCTTTAGACTTCCCAGCTAGAGAATTCTACATTGTCAAACTACAAAGCTCAGAACTGCACGTGATGCACTCCTGTCAGTTAAAGTGGAATCACAGTGCTATAACTGCACAGTATAAAAGAGCCCTACATGTAGGTGAATCCAGAAATCCTAACTACAAGGGGTTTCTCGTTGAAATATTTCACTTTTACAGTTTGCTACAGAGAAGAAAACTGGTCTCTGCTGCTACTGCAGTTACCCACCGCTGATAAAGAGTTTTAGTTAATATATATGCCATCCAAACTCCAAAGTAGTTTTGAAGCAGGAATGAGCCACAGCATAATAGTCATACCCACAAGGCCAAAAAAACATGTCATTACTGAATAACAAAACGCTCTAGAATTTTTGAGTTTGCTGTCCTTCCATCAGCAAGTGAAAACTATTCTGTTTCAAATGGGCTTTTAGACATTGACTGCTAGGCTTTTAACAGAATGCTACATGTTTCCAGCATTTACACTTTGGCAATGTACAGTTGGCCCTCTGTATCCACAGATTCTTTATTCGTGGATTTAACCAGCCATGGCTTGAAAATATTTTTAAAAATATAATTTCCAAAAAGCAAACTTTCATCTTGCCATTTTATGTAAGGGACAACAATTTACTGCACCATTGTATTTATTGGAACTTGAGCATCCACAGATTTTAGTACCCGTGTGTGTGTGTGTGTGTGTGTGTGTGTGTGTGTGTGTGTTCTGGAATCAAACCACAGTGAATACTAAAGGTCCACTCTATAAATATCCTTTATCAATTAAAAAAAACTTTTATTAGACTGGCCTTTACATTTATTTGTAAATATCCTAATTCCCTAATATTTCTCACTGGACTTCTGAAATCTCATGAACTGCCAGTAAAAGAGTCTTACATTTCCTATAATATACATGGATGCAGTGAAGAAAAGAAGAGTTTTATATTAGTCTCAATTAGGAAGAAAATGCAAGAAATTTAATACTTGATCTAATCAGGGATAGGTTTGTCCTGGCCCTCCTGAAAGCAAAGGTCAAAGCTAAATCCCACTAATTTAAGGGGAACCCAGGTAAGCCCAACTTGTGGCAAATACTGTGCAAAAGCACAGGGTACTTTGACTTTTAACGTACAGCGTAGCCTAAATGTTGATAAAAACAGACAACATTATTTGACTAAGTGTTTTGTCTTTGTGTCTTTAAATATCCTGTTAGGCATTCATTCCAACAGCTTTTCTTGATCCTTTCCCTAAATTATCCATTAAACAAAACAATGCCTTGCTATTTAGGCAGAGGGACATTCCTGAAAAGATCCTTCTTAGCTTTAGTTCCTACATGGGTGATAAAAATAAACAGCTGGCAAAGTTAAATCACCCAAGAGATACATGGGAAATTCTGCTCACTAGTATAATTTGTTTACATTGTAATAGTTAGACGATGACTGACATTTTTGCTTTCCTTTATCTCCAAAATTGATTTCAGTTCTCCATTTCCTACCCTGGTTTCTGAAAATTCATTGGAAATAAAGCAAGAATTTGAGCCAAAAACAAGAAAACTAGTTCACTAAAGAATGATTTCAAAAAGTTTTTTTTTTTGTCGATAGAAAGCAATTTTTTGTTGATAGAAAGAAGAGAGTGGCTTATTGAATACAAATTATTTTCTTAAAAAGAAAAGGCGTCATAACACCAGAGGGAGGGAGAAACTAGTCCTGGACTAGACAAAACTTCAGAATTAATGATACTGCCATCTTGTGTCTAAGCCATATAACAATATTTTTTCCACATTTTTTTCCTTTTAAAGTTAAAAAAAATAAAATCACAAGCATTTAAACATTTAGCACAGGGGTAGGCAAAGTGTTGCTTGCAGGCTACATGCAACCCAGGACCATTTTTGTTAGCCCCGAGCCCCCTAAGAGGTCATACATATGGCCCCAAAGGCAGAGGGCAATTCCATCACATTTGAAGATCCTCTCCTAGGGTTCAAAAACAATCTTTGGAGGGGGGGATTAAAAACTTGTTTTGCCTCAAAATGCTCCAAAATGCCCACCAGGGGGCTGGGATATATTTCCAACCCAGGCATTTTTTGAAACCCAAAACATGGTGAAAATGCACCCATTCCTACTAGAGGTGATTGGGGGCTATTTATTTATTTATTTGCAGGAGCAGGTGTGGTCCTCCAAGGTTTTCTACAGGGCTTATGCAAAAACCTCATCAGGTTTCAGATTCCTTGAGAGAATGGCTGGTGATCCACCTATGACTCCCTCTATCAGTGTTGTCATCAGCCTCTGGCTTTATTAGATATACACTAAATGTTTATTAGATGACTATTATTAGATTCATACATCTTTTTCTTCTGAGAATCACTGTAATATAGTAAATTGAAGATAGGGCTAGGACTCTGGGAGACCAGTGTTCAAAGCTCTGCTCAGCCACAGAAACCCATTGGATGACTTTGGAGAAGTCACACTCACTCAGCCTCAAAGGAAGGCAGTGGTAACCTCCTTGAACAAATCCTGCCAAAAAACCCCATGATGGATTCATCTCAGATTCACCATAGGTCATAAATAACTTGGAGGCACACAACAGCAATCATTTTTTTCTATATGTAGTTATTGCTTCTGGTAATGGCAGTTTATGTCATGAATTCCACCCTCACCCAAACATGGCCAAAGCTATGTTAGAGGTAGTCATATTGGTCATGCAAGAAAACACAACAAAATACAAAATTCACAAAAGAGTAATACTTTTGTTGGCCAACTGAAATGCACAAAATGCATCACACTTGTTTTTGAAGTTTCACAGCTTATATTTTGGGCAAAGATGTTAAAAGTCATGTTGAAGAAAAGGGATGATATTTAGAGTTACAGGGCTGCATTTTGTCTATGATGTTATTTCTGTTGTTAGTTAAGACAGTCTGGAGGGATCACAATGTGGGCAAGGGCAAAGGGCAATAAAAGTCAGGTAATAAAATTTCAACTCTTATTAGCAACAGAACAGTAGCTTCCTATGTGATCCAGTTTGTTGCTATCTTGTGCAAAGCTAACTTCATGTAAAGCATGTTACAATAATCTAAATAGGATGTAACTTGGGAGTGAGCCAATGTTAGCTCTCCAATATAGCAGGGCTGGAGTCACAAGGCCTGACTCCATTCCCAAGGTGTCTAGGCAAAGGGTGAAATTTCAGGGCAAGAATGCTGCCTTGAAAAGAAAGAAAAGTGTGCTGCTGGCCCCTGCTGCTATGAGCTGCTTCAAAATGGCTTCTGTAGATTCTTCAGGGACTCCACTGATTCACCTCCTACCCTCCACATTCAAAATCTCATAACCTACAGCTCAGCAGAGGGGAGCAGTCTGCAAAGAGAAATACTGATTGACCTGAAGAGTCACTGAACTGGGGAGGGGGCTTTCTCTATAACAAAGGCCTGTAACAGACGGGCCTTTCTGACACTCTCATCACGTGCTAGGTTTGCCTTGGGGCAGCGGGCCCACATGCCCCTCAACCCTAGCATGTGACGAGAGCGTAACAATGGGCACCACCATTGTTCCATAAGCACCACATGGCATCTGCACAGCTCTGCGCAGTGCTTACGTAACGAGTGTGCCAGTGGCACACTTGTTATGGTGTCACCATAGCATAAAAGAACCTGCTCTTTGAGGGTTCTTTTTCCGCCAGCGGGAAGCTGCGTGGTTTGGTGGCTGCGGCTTCCCTCTGGCGTAAAAACAGGCGCCAGCAGGCTGCCCTTTTTGGGTGGTCTGTACCACGCCAAAGATACAATGGATGTATAAGTTAAAATATATGGCTTTTATGGTCAAGTTTACTCTTTTTGCTGGAATCTGAGAGGATAGACAGTAGAGCAAACATTATGTAGAAAATTAGTCTCCATCTGTACATTTTTACAAGGTACATATATATGCATATATGTTTTCGAGTATGCTACAACCTATTCAGCAATATTGTTTAAAAGTTCTTTTTATGCCACCTTATATATCTTTCATCAATACAATACAAATTACATTAGCAGTTCAAATAAACAAATAAATAAATGTCTTACCAAAATAAAATAAAATGTGAGCCTTTATAAGTGCTGGTTAATGGAAACAACTATTTTCTCTTAGAAAAGTGTGTTTGTTTGCTTGCTTAGATTACAACTTCCAAACTGCTTGCAAACGTGTTAGAGGTAGGAAATACTTACATTTCTCTCTCAAAGCAGAGCTTGGAAAACAATATTTGGCTGGACTAAAATTGCTGTGTGTTGTTAAAAGATGTGCTTTCACAACCGTAAAAATATCTGGGAAAAGTTTGTATTTTTCAAACCAGAGCTTGCAAAACTTCAGTTCAAATGGGATGAATGTTTTCTTATTTGTAAGACTTTGTATTTTTTATTTGAATGACACGGTGTCCATAAGTGTGGTAGATGCTTGCTGTGTCATCACCAGGCCCATCTCTTGTGACCTTAGCAGCGATACTCCATGTTATATCACTGTAGTTTGCCTCCTGTTAGATCATCAAGAGCTGTTCCAAGGTCTTATATTATGGCTCTGAAATATAAGATCCTGGAATGCTCGTGATCTGATGACCCCAGTCGCCATAGGTAAATTAGATTATCTCTAGGCACAGGCACAGCCCGAGCATGACCATTAACTATGCAAATATATTTTCAGATATCATTGAAACCTGGGCATTCATGTTCAGGGCTCAGTCCAGGAGTAGTTTTCAGAATTAATGTAACTTCATGCAGAACTCGTGTCATCATAAAATTGTACTAAAGCATTTGAAAACAAGACCTAACCAACAGGTTTAATGATTAAATCACTTTCAAGTGATTGAAAGCTTCCTTGAAGGCAATATATCATCTCCACAAACTGCATCCATTTTGTTAAGTGAGAGTGCTTTCAATTTTTATCTGTTATATCCCACCTCTTCTAATAAAAAGTACTACTTTACAACACTTTAAAAAATCCAGTTCATGAAATCAGTATAAAACAATCAAGTGTGGAGAAAGGATCAGCAAATCAAACCACAGAAACACCTGCCACATAGAAAAAAGTCTGCAAGACTAAAATGGTGTTTGACAGTCCACGGAAAACAGCAACAACATTTACTAACTATGAACATAGCTTTTTCTGCTAGGAACTTTATTTCATGTTGACAGAAAATGCCTATTCTTTTATTCTGAGTCTTGATTGAGGGCCATATTTAGAACATGGGAAAACGTGCTAGCAAATTCTTCTTGAGATAGGGCATATATTAAGTTGCCATCCAATGAAATAAGATTCTTTTTACATTTCTGAAGACCTTACTTCTTCATTTACTTCTTTATATTTTAGTTTTCCATCTAGTTTCCTCAGAAATATCTTGGAAACACCTTTGGTCTTAAAGGGAAGCTATTGAAATTGACATTTCTCTGTAACAGTGATGCATGCAGTCAGTTTTGTAGTCTAGTTTGCAGAAAGGATTTTTCAACAACACTTGAAGCATCTAATTTGAGGAATACCTTGGCTTCTGTCATGAGTAAGGAGAAGCTGCTCTACTTTAAGACACTCACATATATTTCCCTAAACTTTTAAATGCCTAAAAGTTTAAAAGCCTGTCTTATTATTTATTTATTTTGCTGATTGGGTTCCCTTGCCTATAAAGGGGGGTGGTTTGGTAACGTATTTATTTATTTGTTTGTTTGTTTATTTATTTAAATTCTTTAATTTATTTAATTTAAATTTATTTTATTTAATTTAAGTTTATTTTATTTATTTAACTTCTTTAAGCATGTTCTATTATGGTTTCATTGCCAGTTCTTGAACAAAGAATCCTGCTTGTGTTTGTTTTAGGGCAGAATTTCTAACAACAGTCATTATTCCAAATGTGGCAACATTAACAACAGCAGCAATTAATGATATTCCACAAGGCTTCCATGGAACAGACTGAGTGCCCTCAATTTTTCCTTCAATTTATGCCACTATTCCTGATCATCTCACTCTAGCTCAGTTCCCAAACCAAGTGAATTATCCAGTTTATGATCACTATTGCACAACCTTTGGGTTTATAATGCTTCTTTGGGTATCTTGCTTGCCAAGGTTACATCCTGAACTATGTAAAACAATCTCTCCTTTTGTTTGGGATGGGAGGATTTGAATTCTTTATGGATCTCCTAAGAGATATCTGTGACATCTGCTCCTGAATCTATTTTGACATTAACAGTTGCCCCACAATTTGCTTGGTTTATCCTGCCTGAGTGTTCAGTGTCCTGATACCCTGAGTTGGAAACAATGAAATCTAAGAAGAACTGGTCTTCCACTTCTGGAGTCCATTTCTACATCATCTGTGTAGAATGTAGGGAGCAAATTACTACATTTTAATACGATGCATTGGGCTCCTCTTGAGGGCAAAGATCTCTCATACTTTGGCTCTTTATCCATAAACATGGAAGATACCAAAAAAGATAAACATTGTTGTTGCAAAAGTGGCTGGGCTGCTTTTTTCTGAGCTTTCATGTATGCTGGTTTTTGCAGTGACTTGACAGATTAATGCTTTTCAAGTTGTTTGTCTTGCTGTTACTAGTTGTATCCTATATTGAATACATAGATTGTTCATCTATTGTACATATATGTACACTGTACATGTATTGAATTTTAATAAGTGTTTCATTACTTTGCCTAACTATGAAGTCAAAGGCTTTCACAGCCAGAATCCATAGTTTTTTGTGGGGGGGTTGGGTTATGTGGCCATGTTCTGGAAGAGTTTATTCCTGATGTTTCACCAGTATCTGTGGCTGGCAATTTTAGAGAATTTGTCTAATTGCTTTGCTGCCCATCCCTGCCATAAGTGTCACAACCAATGGCAGAAGTCAATAGGCAAGGAGTATTCTTCCTCTCTTATTGCTGGGATCACCATACCACTGCCTTTTTCAGGCACACTATATTTCAGGATTTTACCCTTACTGAATGTAAATGTTTCTTACATTTTGGTTATAACCCTAGATCAAACTGAATGAGACAAGGAAAATTACCCTCACATGGTTCTGCATCAATATAACCCCACATGTCTTTCTGATATCTAGCTGATATTTTGTGGTAGTTGTATTATATGGTAAGAAATAAGGTCCACTTGGGAAGTCTGACAAAAATGACACTAAATTTATCAATAGGTACAATAAAAATAAGATAGCAAATATTTCATAACAGTGAAACATTGATAAGCATTGGTGTCTTTTGGGGAGCTGGGGGATTAGGTCTGTTTTAATTTATTATATGCTTTTATTTAAAAACCTGAGAGATTCTTTCTTTTGCAAGACAAGAAAATAAGACATCACAGTGAAAAGAAAAAAGAAGAGAAAGAAAAGGGATTTTGTGAGCTCACTGCCATATTCCCTGAGGAGATCTTAGCTTCAACTGGAAAGCTTCACAAGCTGCCCATGAAGATCAGAGAACTGGGCCTCACTCAGGCTGCGGCTTTACTGAGTCAATCTGCTCACACTTCATCAGGATAGCTTTGGGATTCTGATAAAATGATAATGATGTTGTGGGCAAGCAAGAAATGCACATAAATAAGCTACCTAAGTCCATTTTCAGAACAATGTCTCCCCCTCCCTTCTTTCCATCTGTTCCAGTCATTGGACACCAGCCCTCTCTTCTCAATCAAAGAGATGGGATTAGTTCTGAAAGTGATTTTTATATTTATGGTATATTTTCAGATCTATGGAATTCAATAAGCTGTTATATACATCCCTTCCTTCTCATGACAGTTTCTCTGTATTGAGATTGATCTCTGGAAGCATAACATTTTGAAGAATAAATTTTGAAAACATGAAAAACAAGAGTGCAGGGGAGTGGCATGCATTTGTTCACACTCACACATACCCACACAGAAACACACACACAGAAACACCTGCTGGCAGTCAAGTGTCGTATGGTGCTGCTAGGACTGAAAAGATGTAGGTATTGATGTAATAATAATAATAATAATAATAATAATAATAATAATAATAATAATAATTTTTATTTATATCCCGCCTCTCCCTACTCCTCTCCATATCGTTGTAGGTGTTCAACTGCACTAGCTGTGAGTTTTTCTGCCAATTTGTTGTTGTTAACTGACTTTGAGTCAACTTTGACTCCTGGTGAACCTGTGAATGAGACATCTCCAAGACCTCCTGTCTTCGTCTGCTTTGTTCAAGTCCTGCAGACTGAGAGCCATGGTCCTGTCCCTCTCGTATGAGGACTCTTCCAACTGCCCTCTACCTTTCCTAGCACTGTTGTGTTTTATAGCAAGCCTTGCCTTCTCATGATGTAGCCAAATTACAACAGCCTCAATTTAGTCATTTTGGTCCCAGGGAGGGCTCAGGCTTCCATTGTTCTAGGACTCATTTGTTTGTCATTTTGGCCATCCATGGTATCCTCAACACTTTTCTCCAGTACCACATCTCAAATGAGTTGATTTTCTTTCTGTCAGTTATTTTCACTGTCCACCTTTCACATCCTCAACATTAGGAAGAACTTCCTGACAGTAAGAGCTGTCTGACAGTGGAACACACTCCCTTGGAGTGTAGTGGAATCTCCCTCCTTGGAGGTCTTTAAACAGAGGCTGGATGGCTATCTCTTGGGTATGCTTTGATTTGGATTTCCTGCATGGCAGGGGGTTGGACTGGATGGCCCTTGTGGTCTCTTCCAACTCTTCCAATTATTCTATGATTCTATGATTCTATTCTATGATTACCCAAAGTTAATAACAGAAAGAGTCCAACATTCTCCATAAAGCAGTGGAGCATGATGTTTCACTCATATCATTCCACATGTGTCTTTTTTTTTTTTTGGCTGGGGCACAAGAGGTTATACTCTAGCTTTTTGCACTCTGTCCGCTTTGTCTCAGTTCCAATTCTCATGTAGGAATGATCATATCATGTTATCATATATGGCTGTTGTAAGGACGTTTGAACCCAATGGGACCTACATTTGTTGTAAAAACTCCTGATAAACAATGTATTATATTGAAAAATAGTACAGTGGGCCCTTCCCTTATGTGGGGCATCCGTTCTGGATCCCCCTGTGTAAAGGAAATACTGCAAATGCTCAAGTCCCATTTAAAACAATGGGGCTTGTGCATGTGGCATGGCATGGTGCATGTGCCACTACTGGAGTGCAGCTTTCAGTGAAAGCTGAAAGCTCCATGTGGTATGACACTGGAGTGCTGTAATTATACTGAGTGAGATCATCGTCATTTCTGTATAATACTAAGCTTTGCATCAAACTTAGTTGGTGAAGGAAGGCATGATGGAGTATTTCCCAAAGCCAGCAGTTTCAGAGCCCCTCCTAGAACATGACCTAGGATACAAGGTGAACCTGTCAGTCATTCACTGTTCCTTTTTCCTCTCTCCATCTCACTCTTCACTCTAACTGTTTACATAGAGATGAGGCACACATTTTAGAAAATGACACAAGAGAATTTTTTTTTTATTTCAAAAACCAAGGCTTTAGCTGAACTCCAGGTTTTCACATGTTCACTTTGGAGGCAAGCCCACATTGTAAAATTGGTCCACAGGGAGTTGCTTCTGCTCAGGCTCTGGCCAAATCTGAGGCGTATACCTATTATTTATGCCACAAGCCTACTGAAATCAATTAAAATGCTTCTGTCTGTCTATTATTATTATTATTATTATTATTATTATTATTATTATGCTTTATTTATATAGCACTGTAGATCTACACAGCGCTGTACATAAAAACAATAAAATGGATAAAGTAAACCAATCTAAGAAATAATAGCACAATACATATAAACAATACAGGAAAGGATTCATTAAGTAAAGCAGGCAACAAATTAAAAATGTCACATAACAAATAATAGTCACGCAGTGCCTGGGAACACTTCTCTGAACAGGATGGTCTTAAACTCAGTTTTGAAACTGGTTAAAGAACCGGTGAGCGATTTTCGGGGGGGAAGGAGATTCCAGGAGTGAGGAGCAGCAAGTGAAAAGGGATGAATCCGGGACAGGGCAGTGAAAATCCTAGGCTGAGACAGCATACCTTGACTACCAGAATGGAGGGCACGAGTGGGAAGGTGAGGAGAAAGAAGGTTTGATAAATAAGGAGGGGCCAGCCCATGCAGGGATTTAAAAGTCAGCAACAGGAGCTAATACTGAATGCGAAAGAGGAGGGGGAGCCAGTGAAGGGATGATAATAAAGGAGAGAGATGGTCAAAGTGGTGGGCGGATGTAATAATGTGTGCAGCTGCATATTTTCCCTTTAATGTTAATTTCAACATAGAAGGGAACTAAACAAAACCTCAAAAATGTGGAATAATATACCATATGGATATGACTCAACAAAGGGAAATAGAGCTCCAAACAAGCAGGGCCTGGAAATATTACTTTTTTTGGACTACATTTCCCAGAGTCCTCTAGCCATCACAGCCAAAAGCCATGCTGCTTAGGAGATTTCTGGGGATTGTACTAAAAAAATAAATGTTTCCTAGCTCTACAAATGAATGTCACGTGCAAGGGATTCATTACTTTCCTCAAACGTTCCGAATGCTCCTGCTGCACTTTGTATATTTACTCTCTGCAGGCTGAGCAAAATTTAGCTCTGGTGTATCCCTAGCATGCAAGCTAAGGTTTCAAATTACTGATGAGGTCTTCTTCTTTAAATGTGGTATTAAGAGTACCTTGGAGTTCTGAGCAATATCATCCATCCCTTTTTAGATCTGTCTGTTCATCACAATATTGTGCCAGAGTTTGTTAAGTAAACATGATTGACAGATACCCATCTTTATCCTTTTCACTGCTGGAGGTCAGTGCTGGGGAAAGGTAATGCTTTTTTAATTAGCTGTCAAAAGGATTGAATTTCCTTTGTGCGAACAGCATGCAGTTTCCCTTGGAAGCTCTGTCTGAAGAAACCAATGACCATTTTCACACATGAAGCTTACAAAATCATCTTCTCCTGCATTCTCTCAACCATTTGTGAAATTTATGAAATTATCATTGGTTCAAATGCAGAAGATAAACTGAATGTGCAATTCCATCAGTACAGATCTTAGTTTGCCTCTTCAATTGATCTGCAGTGCAGACTTACATCTGCATACTCAGACATAAGCCAAACTGTGTTTGATGGGTTTCATTCCCAGGTATGCATGTACCAGATTTCAGCCTTAAGCACAAACAGATTTAGGTCCATGTGTGAAAATACCCAACGAGTTTGTATTTACTTCTTGGCATTGTACGTGGAAAGTAAAAAACAAAACAGAACAATTAGGAATTCTCTTACGGTGCAAATAAAACTTACTCTGATTTTTAGATATAAGATAATACTCAAAGAACACAAGGATTTCCGAAGCCAGATGAAATCAATGTTGAATCCATATTTAACTGCACTGCAATAGAAACAAAGAAATGTAACTTCAAGATATAAAAGCTGCTTGTAATTGTGGTTTCTGCTTGTTAAAAACCAAAGTTGACAAAAAAAAAAAGCCTGGCTGACTTGCCAGGAAACACCAGCACACACAACACACAGCAGTCTTCCTTAACATATGATTGTTCTGACACAAGTGATTTTGAATCTAAGGAAGACCCAGTACAGACGGACAGCTTCGTGCCGCCCATCTTTCCCACTTGTCACTGCCGCAGCAGCCACACCGCACGGCACCGATACGCTGCCAAAAAGAAGCTGCTTTAAGCGGCTTCTTTTTTGTGGCACCTTAAAAGAGAAAGGGCGCTGCCATTACATCACTTCCTGGAAGTGACATCCAGGTGTCATCATGGCGACCTACCAGCGAAAGGGCTCAAGCATGGACAGGAGGCCGCCATGAAGACAGAGTCTGTACAGACTAGGGTTCCAGAGCATGTGGTTGGTGTGTGCTCTGGAACCCTACAATCACCACAGGCACACTGCTCCCTGCCCGTGTGTACCGGGCCTATATTTTATATCAAACATTCAGAAATATTATCCTTGGGAACTTCCATTACCCAAAAAACAAGTCATTCACTTCAGATTCCCCAAATGTGATTAAGACTACAGTCCAAAGCATATTTACTGAGAAGAAACTCCCAACTGGATTTAGTAAGACTTATTTCCAAGTAGCCAATATGGTGAAGCAGTTAGAATGTTGGAGTGGTCTTATTGGTATTCATTCTCTATTCATTAGTCTACTTAGCATAGTCATTTCTTTCATTCTTTCAGTTTTTATAGGAATAGCTATCTTCTAGCCTTCTGTAAAAAGGAATTCCACAACCCCGAAGTAGCCACTGAGAAACCCCTCAGTCCTAACCAAACTAGCCTATGAAAATGATCCATAGGAAGAGGCAGGATATATAAATTATTGTTGTTGTTGTTGTTGTTGTTGTTATTATTATTATTATTATTATTATTATTATTATTATTATTATTATTATTGGATGGGGGGAAATTCCCTGAAGATCTCAAAACTCACACGGAGATATGCTGGTTGGGGGTAATCTGGACCCAAATAGTATCAAACTTTATAGATCATGACCAGCACCTTGAATTGTGCCTGAAAACAAACTGGTAGCTAGTGAAGCTTTAATAACAGTGAATCCACCCAGATAAACAGTGTGGCTGCAGTGTTTTAGATCACTGACGTTTAGACTCACTCTCACAGCGGTCTAAACAGGATGTAACTGAGGCATATGCCACCATGGCCAGGTCAGACATCTCCGTAATATGTACAGCGCTCTAGTTTTAATTGGGTAAATGTCCTGGCTATTGCTAAAATCTGGGTATTTAGATACATGATTGATCCAGGAGTACAGCCAACCTGCAAACCTGAAATATCAGGGGGTATGTAATTCTATTCAAAGCAATTGCTACATGCCTTCAAGTTGTTTGTGACTTAGGACAACCCTAAAATTATCATGGAGTTTTCTGGGGCTGTGAGGGTGTGACTCACCCAAGGTCACCCAATGAGTTTCTATGGCCATGAGGGGAATTGAACCCTTATCCCCAGAGTCCAAGCCCTACACTCAAACCACTAATCATGTTCCAGGTTGCATGCCTATTCCTTGATCTACCTTCATCTGACTTCAGCAGCACATCTATATTTCCTGGTGGCGCAGTGGTTAAATGCCTGTACTGCAGCCACTCACTCAAACCACAAGGTTGTGACTTCAATACCAGATAAAGGGCTCAAGCTTGACTCAGGCTTGCATCCTTCTGAGGTCACTAAAATGAGCACCCAGATTGTTGGGGGCTACTAGCTTACAGTTGTAAACTACTTAGACACTGTTGGTTCAGTATGAAGCAGTATATAAATGAAGCTGTTTGCTTTGTTTTCTGGATTACACCAGTGACTCTTAAACTATTTGATTGCAGAACTGGCAATCTCCCTGCCCCCAATGTGCCAATGTGCTGCATTTGTATCCATTGGCTACAATTCTTTCTTTCCTGGAAACTTTCTAAGGACTGGCCACAGATGGCTCAGGCACTAGTAATATTGGTCCGCAGACCACCACTTTGAGTAACATGAGATTAATCTTCCATTGTTTCATCATTCAGTCTTGGTTTAGTATTAAATTGAGTTCCATGGAATTGAATTGAATGGAGAGAGAGTTGGATGTTATTGGCATGAAGATGACAGTAAAATTCAAAACTGTGGGTGAACAATACTATAGACTTTATGTGTATGTTAAGTAGCAGTTAGGACAATATGAATCCTGAGGAGTCCACAAGCCAGTGGCATGGTGAAGGGGTCACCCTGCATCACATTCTGAGCTTGCCTTCCTAAGAAAGATTGGGACCTCTGTAAAACAATGTCCCAGTTCACATTCCAAAGAGGGGGTCCAGAAGGACACCATGTTGATATTTCTGTGAGGTCCAGTAGAACTAACAGAGATGCACTCCCCTTATCCATCTCTCTGTGGGAGGCCATCCACCAAGGTGTCCAAAGCAGTTTCTGTCCCATAACCAGGCCTGAAAGCAGACTGAAAGGGTTTTGACAGATGGTTCTCAAACTATTGTCCTTCATGTGTTGCGGACTTCAGCTCCCAGAATCCCTGGTCATTAACCATGCTGGCTTGGGATTCTAAAAGTTGAAATGTGAAACATCTGGAGAACTGCAATTTGAAAACCACTGGTTTCTCATCCAGGAACACCTGGAACTGGATGCCCATCACCTTGTTGAGGATATTGCCAAAGATCAGGATATTGGAGATTGGCTGGTAACTATACAGTGTGGTGGGATTTAGGAGAGTAAAGGACAGTCTCCACTATATCCCTTTTGAGGAGTTATGGTTAAAGTGAATGTGTGAAGCAGACAAGAATTTTAGTTCCTTCTCTTTTCACTCCCTTCACATGACAGCAACAGCCTAAAGTGCTGACCCTCCTTTGATGAAATTCATAAGCCCAAAAGTTTTCCTTCTGTGTGAAAAGCCACACTCTCCTTTTTAGAAAATGCAAAAACCAACTACTTTTTCAGCTACTTTTGATAGGCTTTTTGGGAGAGAACAAGAGTACAGGAACTAAACCACTTATAGCCAGTTTCGGGTGCTTTTAGTCAGCTGAAAATTGTTTAAACACATGATTTTTAAAAAAGAAAAGTACAGTCGGCCCTTCTTATCCATGGATGTTTTATATGCAGATTCAAGCATCTAGGGTTTGAAAATGTTCAAAAAAAAGTATAAATTGCAAATATCAAACCTTAATTTCCATTTTTTTTAATAAGGGACACCATTTTGCTATGTCATTATATTTAATGGGACTTGAGCATCCATGGATTTTGTTATCCACAGGGGATCTTGGATCCAAACCCCAGGGCATAACAAGGGTCCACTGTATATATAAAATATAGTTTTAAAAGATTTTGGATTTGGGGGCTTTGGGGGAATCTTCAAGGTCCACATTTGGGGGTTCCAAGGGCCCCATGCTGTACCCCTGGCTCATGACAAACGGCCATGGATCCTGTGAGGTGGTGAAAGAATCCCTATGAGTGGCAAATTGGAAGTGATCCCACACCCTCCTAGTTACTATAATGTTTATTTGAATACTATATTATATCAGTACTACTGTATTACATTTATTTGAAATGTGTGAAAGTAAAACTCTGAGGAAATGGTTTAGTACCTCTTGATTCAAACTCAGTTGTCCCACTCATATAACATCTAAACTTAGAACAAGAAAGAAAGAAAGAAAGAAAGAAAGAAAGAAAGAGAAAGTGAATTCTGTTTAGCAAAAGTACAGACAAATCCACCTACAGCCCTTTTCTTTTAGACAATAAATAAAATCATTGTTAGATTCTGTGATCGCACCACTGTGCAAGCCACAAGAAACAAATTCTTTCCTGCTTCCTCAGGGCCTCTCTGTAGTTGCTGCTGCTGCTACTGTGATTCCAGCAGGCAAGGAGAGGGAGCCAGAGAAGGAAAAATATTATTGTCTCTAGCTTTCCAGCCCACTTAATTGGTCTGAGGAAAAGACAAGGGGGGGGGTTCGGGTAAGATTTATAAACAAATAGTCCATTATACTTCTCATTAGTTAGAAGAATACCTGTATAAGTGGAAGCTGTCAGTTACAATAAGCGCCCCCTCTCTTTTTGCTTATATAATAATCCCAGCATTCAAAAGACTAATCACTACACACTGATCTACAAAGCATCTTATTTCCTCATCAAATTTCCTTACTCGGCTTAGCCATGCTTGTCAGCTTCCCAGCTCCCCTTTTCAATAACCGGTTTAGTCTTAGCGTCCAGCCAAGAAACATTCCTAGGAGTAAACCATGGAAGAATGAAGACCTAATTTCTTTATCTCACTCCAGGAGAGATTTCTGCTCACGCTCATGGGAAAGGTCACACAGGTAATTTGGGCTGCTGGTTCGTATTAGAGGAGGGAGGCATGTAGTGCTCATTGAGGCCCTTTGTCTAACCAGTCAGATGGTCACAAAGGATGAAGGAAAAACATTTATGGGCAGCAAAACCAAGCTTTTTAATTTATGCTTTTTTAAAAAGACTGAAACACTCAGCATGCCTCTCCTCAAACTGCTAAAAATGACAACTGTGGGGGAAGTGATTCTGAAAAGAATATTTGCCACAATCTAGAGAACATTAGTCCTGATCGGAATACATTAAATTTAATGAAAGTTACATACAAAGTGAGGGCAACAATTTTATACACACTTACCTGGGAGAATTCAGTGAATTAAGTGAGGCTAATTGTTGGCTACTGATATGCATAAAATACATTCTTGGAAACTCGTCTTCTCTTTGTTATCTCTAGTGCCTTTACGTCTTTGTACCAATTTCTCCTTTACTGCTGCATTTATTTTGATTTTGAAACTCAAACATGAAATTAAAAACAATATCCAACAACAATAAACAGTACAGTAGAAACAATACAATGATTGCTATCAGCTAAAACACATAGAGAGCTGTATGCTTTTTGCCCCTGAAAGAAATTTAGCAACAGTCCACAGACTTATCCTCCACCAAGAACCTGATATGAAATTGGGCAGAACATTTTTTATTGTTATGTTTTTTTAGATGTGTGTATATATATTTGTAATCTGTTTGTACACAACTCACATAACTTGAGGCACACAAAGTACTGGCTGGCAACTTCCACTCTGCGAGCTTTATCACAGGAGTTTTCCCATTAAAATAGCATTAAAATAGGATCATTTACAAAAGTGCCTTGCAATCAAGGCTGCCCTTTCTATGTTGCATATGAAGCATTACAGTGTTGTATCAATAAAAACTCCCAAATGGGGGTCAGAAGAGCAGGCAGGGTGGAGGACAGTCAGCCAAGTTTTGACTTCTCTGACATGCTCTGGTTGGCAGTGAGGAGAAGTAATTTGGCAATATAATTTATTTTCTATAAAGGGGGAAATAGTGTAAAAGTTTTTAAAAACTAGCCTCTCCTAGTTTGTCTGTTACTCTTCATTCCAATTTTTGTCCATCTTGAGCACACTGTGATGTGCTTGACTCCACATGTCCTGGTTATCATCTGTGAAATATTGAAGGGTGTGGGGTTTGGTTTATAAATGAAGGCACCTGAACTTAGCATTACAGTCCTACCATGGTGTAAGCAAGAACAGCAGATAGTAAACTGGGATGGTGGGGACAATTTCAAATTACTTGGCAAAGCAAATTGAAATCCCTATCCTTCTCCTTCTCCCTGATCATTGGAGGTGTAATAATTACCACACACACAGTTTGGCCAATGATCAGCCCTGGTCACTCCAAATCACCATGCAACCATGGTTGAACTTTTGCACTGGAAATCATAGCAAGAAAGGAACTCATTAATATTTTTTGTGATATTCAAAAGAAGTGTGTTTCAGATGAACTTCCAAGGAGGAACAAAACAACAGGGTCATGCAGAAAGCTCCTTCTGTAGGTGTAATTATCCCAGTGTAATTGCATTTTATTCACCTGATGTAATAAAGCCCTTTGAAGGAAGTATCAAAGTCACTGAACCTTATCCCTAAAATAGGTTCAGAACCTTAGATAGTTCCATAAACAATCAGATTCACCACCACCTGATACTGAAGCCACCAACTGCTATAGTAGGGATGTAAACCCATGATTATTTAGTCTTTGCATGCAAGAACAAATAATGACTGTAGTTTTCTCTTTGCTACAGGAGAAAATTTATATTTGCAGTTTTCATCCCATATTTGAGTGTCCTGAAATGTTCTAGGAGATTATGGGAGATGTGCAGAAAAACACATGGCTTTTTTCCAGAAAAAAAAACATGCATTTCTTGTGCAAAAAAACCAAAACATTTTCCTGAGATATTTGAATACTGTGTGAAAGTGTTTCTGCTCTATTATTCTCCTCGATGTGTTTCCTGGCTGTTGGAAAATCCATTTTTGGCCAAGAAATGAATGACAGGGAATATTTTGTCCATTCTTACAGTGTGGCTTATTGGATAGTTTTAAAATGCAAAAATGCATGCTCTCATACCAATGGCAATGTGGGACAAGCACACTCCAACTCTAGTACAAAATCAGAACATATTTCATATAACAGGGAGCCAACATCCAGAAGAACCAAGAGCTCTAGATGGATTCTATCATGTGCAATGATGTCCCATTTATGATGTGGAAAAAAGTGGGACCTTGTTATCCGCTGAGGTTTGGTTCCAGTGTTATAGAGAACTCTTAATTTAATAATAAAAAACCATGGGAACCTTAGGAACCTGGGGCCTTCTCTCACAAAGCCACAGGTCCGGCGACAAAACCAGCAATTTGGCAAAGGACCCAGAAGGTTGAAAATTCCAAAGTTTATTTTCCAGTTGTCGACAAAGGAAACATGATCTCAGTGGAATTCAAAGTTCCAAAAACTGAGGCCCTGAACAAAATGGCTTAATTTTAATTACACAAAGAAGCTTCACTATCACATCTCATTGGCTAATTACAGTTTAAACATACAGAATTCTTACAATCAGGACAGAGATACATGCATACATTAAAACTGCATTCCTCACTTTGTCCCCCTCCCGCAGGCATTCAGTAGCCTTCCTTCTAACCTTCAACAGTTGCATATCTTTATCTAAGTCGTGTATGTTATGTCTGTTCTGCTGGTGCCAGCTCCTTACAGGTCATGATGCACTCACTATGGCTTTTCTCTAGTTTTCAAGCCTCATTTTAAAAACTATTTGATTTTTGATTTTTAACTCTATTGTAATTGATGTATTTTATTGTTGTAAACCGCCCGGATTCTTCATGATTGGGCGGGCTATAAATAAATCTTTATTATTATTATTATTATTATTGGTTGTTGTTGTTGTTGTTGTTATTGTTATTATTTCTCTTGCTAACAAAGGTGACTCCATCTTTCTATAGCTTTCTATTATAACAGGAAAATTCTCCCACTACACCAGGTTCCCCCGTGGATAACAAAATTCATAGATGCTCAAGTCCTATTAAATATAATGGCAGAACAAAATGGTGTCCCTCAAATAAAATGGAAAAACAAGGTTTGCTATTAGGAATTTATACTTTTTTGAATATTTTCAAGCTGTGGATGCTTGAATCCATGGATAAAAAATACGTGCATAAGGAGAGCTGACTGTATATTCCTCATCTCAGGTGACAGGTTGGGAAGGCTGCAAATCATGTCCCCACCCCCAACACTGAATGGACCTGTTCCCACAACAATGGTGCATAGTATCTCCCATATCATCGAAGCAGTGGATTCTGGGTTTTTAATCAGAACTTTAAAGTTGCTATCCATAGTGCTAAACTTATTCTGGGTGTTCAGCATCTTAGATATCTCCTTTGAAGTCTGGGTTGAAACCTGGAAATAATTTGTTGCTCCACTGATCATGGAAGCTACCAGTGGCTACTTTCCGCTATGACTGTTGTCACTGCCAGGCCAATCCCTGGAGAACTCCTCAGAATGAAGATTTAAACCAGGTTGGCATCCAAGTGGTGCCTTCCATCTTCCTGCCTTTTGTGGCAAATGCCACATCATGATAGAAACCAGCATAGTTGTCTGGACGGTCACTGCCATCCACCCCTGTTTCTTCATTTGGAGTACCTCTGAGAGCAAAATATAGGATGAGCAGCTGCTCCAGAATGCTCTTTTGGCTTGATTCCTCATTTTGAGGCCCTCTCATTGTTGGATGCCACTGTTCTCCCAAGAAACCTGTTCAGTGTGCAGATACACATGAATTTTGGCAGATATACCATGTTCTCAGTTCATTTTGGTGGACCACAATGCAAATAAACAGTGAGCTAGAGAATAAGCAATATCAACTTTTGAAAACAAGAAGTCGGAGAATAATTTTTGGGAGAACGTTAATTTCAGTGACACAGCTGTCCTACAGAATAGTAGGGTGATGGTCATCCATTAACTTTATAGCCACAGAGGATAAACTGCTCACTAAAACAGGAGGGGTGGCATTCCTTCAGCTTTATTTCTCATGTAATTCAGTTTAGGAGCGACAGCTGTCTTTAACAAAAACAAATTTGTTGTTGTTGTTGTTGTTTCATTTTATTTTAAAGAAGGATTTCAGCCCAGTATTTGGAATGAGGTATACCACATTCATAATTAGATAAGTTAATAATGACTTTTCCTAGGCTGCACTTGAGTAGGTAATGTTACACTTCAAATGTGGACATTCCAGGCAGGACAGCAGGGGAGTTTCAATGATGTCTGAATAATATTCTGTTCAAAACAAGGGCTTGGAAGAAGATTAACACTTCAGGCAAAGGCTCTAGCCTGCAGGGATTCTCTTACATATAATAGGAGCACCAAGAGCGGCAGCGGGAACAACATAGTTGACAGGGCCTGGTTGCCACGTTCCATCAAGCTAAGGTGACTGAGATGACTTTCCACAAAAAAGGCTGCTTGAATATGCTCAGTTGTCCTTGGAAGGTACCTCTGCATGCATCCCTTTCTGCTCTTGTTGTTTCTTCCAGTGTATTGAGTTCTCACTTTAATCTGGGCCCTGAAACTGAGAATACTTTTCAAGCTTACTACTCAGTATTTGGTCAGTCAACTGTCCTCCCATGGGACTAAACTTTGGTGTGGATGGCAGTGATGTTAGTATGGTTTTAATTCAGGGGAGGACACATGCAGGAACCCCGTGGACTAATTTTCCAGACGTACACATCTCCATATAGAAAATGGTCCTCAGAATATGTGGAAATCGACTTCTAGTTCTGTAAATTGCCCCTTTGGGCATTTGTTAGTTGAAGGGGGATGTCCTGGACTGCGGCCAGCACTCACAGATACACCAATAAGAATGGCTCAGCCAAGCAACTGGATGCAAAACACAGACCTTGCAAGGATTCAGCGTGAAAGCAGTCCGAGAAGTCAAGCCGAGGTCAGGATACCAGAAGACAAAGCAAACCAAAAGCCAAGCCGAAGTCAGGATACTGGGAGTCAGAGTGGTCAAAACAGTCCAAAGTCAAAGCAGCCAGAAGATAACAAGGGTCCAGTCCAAGGTCAAAGCAACAAGGAATCAAAATACAAGTAGCCAGCGCTAGCAGCAATCACACCAAGGGATCATGCAATAAATTCTGGCAAACAGTGAAGGTCTCTCAACAGTTTAAGTAAGGGAAACTCTCCCCCGTGCCACCTGAGGCTGGTTGGCTGATTGCCTCTCTGCAATCCTCTTGGATCTGCGCCTGCAAGCACTCTCAGCCCTTCTCTCTTTGAACGTAGGCACCTCCAGGCAAGCTTCCTCCCCAGAGTCACCACTAGGCTGTTGCACCATAGGAGGCCCCTCTCTAGCACTAGGACCTGGTTGGGCCTCCTCTTCTGGGGCTGGGAGAGCACAGCTGGCACCTGGCAGAGCAGGATTGCCACCTGGTGTAGCCTCAATCAGCTCTTGCTCTGGAGGAGGCTCGTCCTCCTCCTCATCCTCTGAGAGCTAATCTTGGCTGGCCATGACAGGGGAGGGCAAACAAAGCACATGGGTTTTTTTGTGGGTTTTTCAGGCTATGTGGCCATGTTCCAGAAAAATTTCTCCCTGATGTTTCGCCAGCATCTGGAGAATGTTTGCCTGGAAAAATTGGGTGTATATATACTGTGTGAGACTGGGAATGCAGTAGTGATTTGCATGTGTATTGTTCTGTGCTGATGGCAGGCCTCAGGCTGGGAGGCTAATGCAAACGAGGATTAATGTCTGCTAATTGGTGATCAATATCTGCTGGGAAACTCCCTGACTCTGAATGGTTTCCCATTTGCATTTGCTGAGAAGCACATGGGGCCCAGAGCCTTCTTTTTAAAAAGTACTGTCATTTCTGGAGGTTTTCAGGCATGACCATTCTCCTTTTTCAGCCAATTTTTTCATTTGGGATTGTGTGAGAAGGATTTGAGGCCTACTAAAATTGGGGAGGAGCATATATTGGCTCACTACACTGGTGGACTACCACCCCAGTAGACCACTATCCCTGTTATACTCATATTGTTGTATAACAGTATACAGTATACTGGTATACAACAACATCAACAGTATCTAGGTAGAGATAGATAACATATCTGGAAAGAACCAGAGTTCTGAAATCTAACCTTTTGGCCTTCAACTCACAGAATCTGGCTAGGAGATTCTGGGAGATGTAGTAAAAACATTTCCCCCAATCTCTGGGTTGATATAGTTATAGTCCAAATGTTTCCCATCTACATTTTGTAATAATAATAATAATAATAATAATAATAAATTTTATTTATATACCGCTATTCCATTCGATCACAGCGGTGTACAGTCGGCCCTTCTTATACACGGATTTTTTATACACGGATTCAAGCATACATGGTTTGAAAATGTTCCAAAAAAGTATAAATTTAGCTTGATGTTCCATTTTTTATTAGGGACACCATTTCGCTATGTCATTATATTTAATGGGACTTGAGCATACATGGATTTTGTTATACACAGGGGATCTTGGAACCAAACCCCAGCGTATAACAAGGGTCCACTGTACAACAATTGCAATAACGATACAATACAAGTTATGACCATGGATAATAAATCCTTAAAACCACATACCAACAGATTGATCCTATAGCTCACAAATGTGTATTTTCTTTTCTGTTTCTGTTCTCAAGAAAAGGAGCTACATTACAGGTTGTAAGCAACTACAGAAGATGACTTGACAAACTTGTATTTACTTGTATTTTTACTTGTACTTGTATAAGGCCCACTGTTTGCTCAAGAAACATCTATTCCAGTTTTTCATATCAATCATATATTTTTAAATGTCTTCTGCACATTGAAACAAGACACTTCATTATGTTATTGATTATTGGTGTACATTTCCCAAAATACATGCTGTGTATTTCCATGGCTTGGACATGACTGCCCTTGAGGTCTGTTCCAACTCTGTGATTCTATGATTCATGTTATGCTTGCCCATCATGCCACTGCTGTGAATGCTGAAGTCTGGCGAGTTAATACTTGGCTCAGCTAGAGGCCATCATTTTTGAGTAATTAGTTTTGGTATTCCACACCCAACCACTATGTTTTCTGCCCATGAGTATGGTTTACCTGTTTCTTTGTTTCTGGTTTGGAATGCTGCATTGCATAATTCAGATCAAACCCTTTCCTAGCATTGAGCTGACGCAGCTGGTCTCCAAGTTGTTGCTGGAGTCGCCCAGACTTTTTGTTCTGAGTGACTTCAACATTCCACTCGAGACCAGTTTAATAGGTGCAGCTCGGGAGTTCATGGAATCCATGACAACTTTGCATTCGGTGGGTCATACTCTCGATGTAGTCTTCTGTATGGAACAGGAATATCCGTGGGTGGAAGTAGTCAATACCTCTGCATTGCCATGGATGGATCATTTCCTGGTCAGGTCAGAACTAAGGGCCACTCTTTGCCCCCCCCCCCCCAGGGGTGGAGGACCTATTAGAATGGTCTGCCCTCGAAGGCTAATGGAATCAGTTGGATTCCAGAAAGCCCTAGAGGGTTCATGGGTTGATAATGCTGGTGATTCTGTCGAAGCCTTGGTGAATACATGAAGCACCAATCTTTCTAAGGCTATCAACACAATCACTCCCAGGTGTCCTTTCCTACCTGCTTCAAATCAAAAGCCCTCGCATACCAGAGAGCTGAAGAACATGAAGTGGGTGGGACAATGACTAGAGCGTGATTGGAGGAAAAATGGACTCTTATCTGACAGAACTTGTCATAAGAATTTTCTTTATTCTTATAAAGAGGCAATAAAAGCAGCGAGGAGATCCTACTTGTCTGCATATATTGCATTTGCAAAGCCTCTTCTGGCAGAGCTGTTTAGGATGGTGAGGGAACTGACGGTGATGTTATCTACCCAGAACCTTCTACTTAACCCAACAACAGCCTGCTGTGACGCATTTAAAAACTACTTTGCAGGTAAAATCTCTCAAATAAGAGCCCACTTGGATGCCAATGTTTGGGCAAAATCATCTGATGAGATGTCCAATCAATCCATTTATGAGATTAGACTGGATCAATTCGAGCTTGTGAGTACTGATGACGTGAACAAGATCCTTGGAAAGGTGAGGAAGGCGACATGCCCTCTCGATCCTTGCTCATCATGGCTGGGTGTCCAGGGGGGTGATGCCTTGATGGCACTTCTTAGACGTGTCATCAATGCATCCCTTAGGGAAGGTTATGTACCAGCTTCGTTAAATGAAGCAGTCATTAGACTGCTCCTGAAAAAACCTTCCCTCGACCCCCTGGACATGAAAAATTACAGGCCTGTATCCAATCTGCCATTCTTGGGCAAGGTGATCGAGAGGGTTGCTGCTCTTCAGCACCAAGTGGTCTTGGATGAAGCTGATTTTCATGATCCATTTCAAACTGGCTTGAGGACAGGATATGGGGTAGAGACTGCCATGGTCACCTTAACCAATGACCTTCATCTAAGTATTGACAAAGGAAACATGACCCTGTTGGTGCTATTAGACATCTAAGCAACACTTGATGCAATAGACCATGACATCCTCTTGGAACACCTGAGAGAGTTATGAATTGGAGGCACTGCTTTGCAGTGGTTCCATTCCTTCCTCTTGGGCAGATTCCAGAGAAGGATGCTCGGGGACAACTGCTCTTCAAAAACAGAGCTTAATTGTGGCATCTCTCAGGGCGCCATCCTGTCCCCGATGCTATTCAATATTTATAAGAAGCCGCTGGGAGAAATCATCCGGAGACATGAGGCAGGGTCTTATCAGTACACTGATGACACCCAAATATATTTCTCCATGTCTCGGTCATCGGCGATGACAACAGATGGCATTTCCCCCCCTCAATCAGTGTCTAGTGGCCATAATGGACTGGATGAAGGAAAACAAGCGCAAGTTGAATCCAGATAAAATGGAGGTACTTACGGTAAAAGCCCCTAAACTAGGTATTGGGTTACAACCTCCAGCCCTAGAGGGGCTCACACTTCCCTCAAAGTACTGTGTTCGCAGTCTGGGGGTGCTTCTTGATTTGTTGCTTCACATGAGAAATCAGGTGAATGCAACAGTCAAGAGTGCCTGTTGCGCCCTTTCCTGGAACTGGTTGACCTTGAAACTGTAGTACATGCACTGATAACCTCAAGACTTGGTTTTTGCAATGCGCTCTACATGGGGCTACCCTTGTGCCTAGTCTGGAAACTCCAACTAGTACAGAATATGGCAGCCAGGCTGATCACAGGAACAATCAGAAGTGATCATATCACATCAATATTGAAGTTACTCCACTGGCTGCCCATCAGTTTCCGGGCACAGTACAAGGTGTTGGCTGTCATCTTTAAAGCCCTACATGGCTTGGGCCCAACCTATCTAAGGGATCACCTACTTCCATACAATCCGCCTGTACACTCAGGTCCTCTGGGAGAAATCTATTGCAGCCCTTAAAGACCAGACTGACTGCAACCTCCCAGAGGACTTTTTCTGTAACCGCTCCCACCTTATGGAATGACCTGCTGGACAAGATCTGTCAAATTACTAACCTAGATAGCTTTAAGCCTGTGTCTACAGCGAGATCTGACTCTGTGATTTATGACCCTGGATTTATGTTATCTGTTCTGCTACCCATGGACTTTGCTGAAGATTTGCTGAAGATATATGGTTGCTGACCCAAGACTGGTTATTAGGATATGACTTGCTCTTTTGCCTTCTGACGCGCCCTGTCTGCTGGGGCAGTGTAAGACCAAGACACAGAGGGTCCTACTGATCTGGGATGGCCTATGACAATTTTAGTCAAATTACTAACCTAGATAGCTTTAAGAAAGCTGTCAAGACAGATCTGTTCCAGCAGGCCTTCCCGGAATAGCAGCCGGCCACGTAAAGACTCCCCCATATATGTGATGATTCTGCTCACCATTATTGTTTTATTGTATTACTGATTTTTTTTTATTTTAATGCTTCGTAATTTTAATCTTAAAATGTTTAATCCTTTTTAAGGGAGGGGACATTGTATTTATATTGATGTATCATTTTTAATGTTGTACGCTGCTTTGATTGTTTTAACAAAAAGCAGGATATAAATAAAAGTTTTATTATTATTTATTATTGAAGAGAGACTGTACAGTAAAATAAACAGGCACAGGCCGAGCTTGGAACTACAACTTTTTTGAACTCCCACTCCTATGATTGCATAGCTGGCTTGATCAACTGTCATGCTGCCTAAAGGATTCTGGGTGTCATAGTGCAAAGAAGTCAGTTTGCCAAGCTCTGTAGGCAGGTTTGCCCTGAAAACCATCTCCAGCTGTTACAGGTTAATTTGACAATTTTCTCAGCACGCCATGTTATGCCTTACTAATATTTATATGGTATGAATACAGATTAATCTAAGTGGTATCACTTCCAGTAAGGAGTAGAGCTAGCCTGCAACAACAAAAACAAATAAGAAGTTTATGGCATATTAAAGACAAGCTTTTATGGAATAGTTCAGCTTTTTCCAACATTTCCAGATACTTTGAACTACAATTTCCAACAATCGTAGTCAGCACCGTAAATGGTGAGGGGTTGTAGTCTAAAGTATCTTGAGGATCTCAGGTCAGGGAAGGCAGAATTTCATTGTTTGTATTTAATTAATAAGAAAGGAGTAAAATTTTGTTTGCATTTCAATGCATGCTGAGTGTACAAAATGTTTGGGAGTGGTTTGGATTTCAGAGTTTTTCAGATTTGGGAATATTTGCCTATACATAATGAGATACATTTGAGATGGGACCCAAGTGTAAACCTGAAATTCATTTATGTTTCATATACCTTATACACATAGCCTAACGGTAATTTTATATAATATTTTAAATAATTTTGTGCATGAAAAAAAGTTTGTGTACAATGAACCATCAGAAAGCAAAGGTGTTACTATCTCATCCACTCATGTGGTCAATTTGAACTTTGGAATATTTCAGATTTCAGAATTCAAGATAGGGAGATTCAAGCTGTATTAACCAAACAACCAATCTGCCCTTCACAAGCTGACTTGTGAACCAGAATGCAATTATCATTTCAGTTTTTCACTTATACAAAAATGTGTATAGAATTAAGGGAAATGGCATGCAAAATAGTAATATATGGGAAAGGTGCTTGCAAAAATCTCTATGTTAGAAGAACTGAGTATTAAAAATGGACCTGAAATTTAATGTTTTGATGCTTAATTTAATGTTTCATAAACTCACTTGCAAACAGATGTGGAAACAGGACAAAATGAATTTGTGCTTGACAGAGAGCATTGCAGAATATGAAACGGTACATTTGCCCATTCCCTAAGCTCCAGTCCTATGCAACGTATGTGCAACCCTCCAAATATTGTTGAACAATCTCCCTTATCCCTCACTCGCAGTCAGCTTCATTGCACAAGGTTGATGGGGTTGTAGTCCAACAACATCTGGAATGCCATGGCTCCCATACCTGCAGTAAGGAGGGGCATTTAGAATTCCCAGCCAGAGAGCACAAGTGCCTCATTAAACTACAAACCCCAAGATACCAAATGCCATTGTTATGGCAATTAAAGTGCTATATTTGTGAAGTATGAATGAGCATTTAAAACATCGTTGGTGAGGCCAATCTTTTTTCTCTTTCTCTTAGCATTCTAACAGACCTTGCAACATTGTTCATCATGCTGCTTGGGTATTAGCTTTCCCGAAGTCTCCAAGACACAGTTGTCCTGTGATGTAAAATTCTATCATAAAACCCATAGTAAAAGTTTCTTAGCTAGATCTCCCTTGATTCTGGGCATAATTTAACAACCAGACTGGGTGCAATCAGGTCCAAAAAGCACCAATAAATACTCACACATATGTAGAACCAAGGACCATAACAAATCCCATGTTTTGTTTAAGCCAAAGAGAGCAGCTGGTGAACACATGGTAGGCCACTATCAACACATCTTATCCTTCCATACAATATCAGATTCATCCATTTTTCTGTGACTCACCCCCAGCTTTTAAATCACTTGATACAGGATTGATTCATTCAGATACACATCCCTCAGAAAGTGTTCAGTTCTTTTGGTCCAAAGAGCACATCTCTACTATTTCAGGGCTAACTTGCACTTCAGCAGTTCTTCCTTATTCATACTCTCCCTGCTCATGCACACCTTATTCTGCTAAATGATTATTATTCCCACTAAATGATGATGATGATGATGATGATTTTATTAACGTATATCCTGCTTTTTTCTCAATATAGGGATTCAAGGCATCTAACAACAAATTTAAAACAGTACAATTGAAAAACAGTACAAATGCACTAAAATGTATAAAAGTTTAAAAACAATTAAACAATTGCAATAGTTAAAACAATTACTCACTAAAAATATTAAAATATACTAAAACTTCTATACAGACCTGACATCTGACTTACATAACATTTGAAAATCCAGTCTCCATCAGTTTAAAAAGCCTGACAACACAAAGAGAGGATTCCCCCATACCAAATTGTGTATCTCTGTAAATTAGATTCCCCCCCCCCCATGTGATGATACCTCCTTTTTTGGAGCGGGGGCAGGATGGCACCATTTTGGCTGCATAAGCAATGGCATTTATAATCCTGAAAAACAAAAATGGAGATACCTGTGATGCGAAATGTGTTTATGCATTAAATGCCATTAATTCATTTCATGATTTTATAACAACTCTAAAATATTAGTTCTAAGTACTTAAAAAAAGAAAGAAATCCCTGCAATCTTATGTCCATAATTTTAGGTGTATGCATTTTATCATTATTTGAACTGTTGCCATGTTTATACAGAGATACACTAGATAGGTCATAGGATTTTTCTCTGGGCTTCTTCTTAATGAGTTTCATTAACCAAGGAACCACTGTTGTTGAAACAGATGTTGTGGTCCATTAATAGCTCTCAGCTGCCTGTGGCAAGATACAGAGCCATGCCTACAGAACTCATAACTGGGAAGAGGAACAAGTGTCATCTGTACAGTTTGGAAACAAAACAACACAAGTGGGTGTCAGTGACTTTTATTGTATATAGTTTGTCCATTGTGCATTTGGCTCTTTTTTGTTTGTTTGTTCTGGTTAGATCCAATCCTCATTTGTTTGCTGCCTGCCTTACTTTCATTCAGTCAGTCTCTCTCCTGGAATTTCTCCTGAAATTGCAGGGATTATTTGATATGTTCAAATATCAATGACTTGGATGACACAATTGGGGGCAAATTTGCAGATGACACCAAATTAGGAGGAGTAGCAAAAACCCCAGAGGAAAGGATCAAAATTCTAAATGACCTGAACAGACTAGAAAGCTGGGGCAAAGCTAACAAAATGAAATTCAACATGGAGAAATGTAAGGTACTATACTTAGGTTGGAAAAATGAAATGTACAGATATAGGATGGGGGACACCTGGTTGAATGAAACTATGCATGAAAGGGATCTAGGAGTCCAAATAGACCACAATTTGAACATGAGTCAACAGTGCGATGCGGCAGCTAAAAAGGCCAATTAAATTTTAGGTTGCATCAATAAAAGTACAGTGTCTAGATCAATGGAAGTAATAGTGCCACTCTATTCTGCTTTGGCCAGGCCCCACCTGGAATACTGTGTCCAGTTCTGGGCACCAGAATGTTGAGAAACTGGAGTGTGTCCAAAGGAGGGTGACAAAAATGGTGAAGGGCCTGGAAACCATGCCCTATGAGGAACGACTTAGGGAGTTGGGGATGTTTAGCCTGGAGAAGAGAAAGTTAAGAGGTGATATGAGGTGATATGATAGCCCTGTTTAAATATTTGAAGGGATGTCATATTGAGGAGGGAGCAAGCTTGTTTTCTGCTGCTCCAGAGAACAGGACCCGGAACAATGGATGCAAGCTCCAGGAAAAGAGATTCCAGTTCAACATTAGGAGGAACTTCCTAACAGTAAGGGCTGTTCTACAGTGGAACAAACTACCTCAGAGTGTAGTAGAGTCTTCTTTCCTGGAGGTATTTAAACAGAGGATGGCCATCTGTTGGGGATGCTTTGATAGAGAGTTCCTGCATGGCAGGGAGTTGGACTGGATGGCCCTTGTGGTTTCTTTCAGCTCTACAATTCTACGATTCTGTGATTCCAAATAATATTTTCCTTGAAAGAGAAAGGACTGTGTATGCAAATTGAGTTTCTAAAATTCTACAGGGGTAATTGGTAAGCTTGCCAGTGTATTTATTTATTTTTATGCAGCCTTGCTCATCTTGTTGCATGGAGGGGGGGCAGAATCAGACCATACCTGTTGTGAATTCAGAGGAAATATTTTAATTCCCCATCATTACTTTTCACAGTTGCATACTGCAACTGTAGCATCTCAGTAAAATGTGAATATATGCCCTAAACTACTCAGATGACTGCATAAGAACAGATAGTTCACCATTCCATTCCATTTTAGTATTCATCTACCTTGTTTAAAAATTGCATAGAAATCTGTAGAGTAAATCAATGTTTTAAATATATATTTTAAACATTCTAGCTGGAATCCTGTTGGGGCGTTACAAATGCGTGGGCACCATAGTTACAATGCTATGCAGTGAATCCTGCCTCACTCCCCACTAAACAGGAAGCAGCTACTGTGATTGGTGAGTGTCTATACCTCAGTTGCTCAGGAAGCAGCTGACTGCCATTTCCACTGCCTCCCATGAGCAAGCTCCAGTACAATTTGCAGAAGCAGGCCCCTCTTGCAATTCCCCTCTTGTGCCAGAGATTGCTTGCATAAGAAGGGATTGGACTTCCTGGTCATCTTGCTATTTAAACAGTTATTATATCATCATTATGATACTGATTCGTGATCAACAGAGGAACAAATCCCCATCATTTGCAATGGCTGGTGCAGAGTAACTCGGAACTGGGGGCTTTTTGTGGTCCCTACATAGTCCCTAGACTAGGAACTACATAAGGATTATGAATACAAAACAGTCACAAGTGTGTGACTCTAGTTACACATTTGTAACTGCTCAACAGGATTCTGGCCATTTTTCTCAAAAATATGTTATGTTTCAGAACACCCATTTCAAAATGCATCTTAGTAGGTCATGGAGGCAATAACCATATTACAATATTCACAGATTTCCTAAGTAGTCCTACACAATCATGCATCCCACTCTCAAAGATTTTCTCTGTGCTTCTTTCTACAATGAGGAGCATTGGCAGACCAATTTAATTTTCCATTATAATTATTGCATATCTTTTATTAAATTCTTCCTTTAATATCTGCTCAATAAATTTATTCTAATAAATTAATACATTTAATATTTTGCATATATTTTGTACCAGACTCAGTGATTAGGCCCTGCATCATCTGGATTTCCTGCCAAGAGGACAGGGGAAGGGTAGTTTATTTGACCTGTGCAGACAGGGGCCTTGAACTCATATCTTTACACAGTGGTTGCTGCACACATTGTGTAATGACTGTGTATCTGCCAATATCCTTGCTTATTGTGTCATTGTGCTAACAGGTAGGGATGTGCCTGTTTAAATTATTCATTCCTATAGGAATAATCAAATAATCAAAACATATTTCTTGTTTTAAAAAGCTGGGTAGTTTTTGATGTTCTCACATGAAGAAGAAAGCCTACCCATCCCACCTACCTTTTATTTGTCCTCACAGCCATGTAGTAGCTGATAGGAGGAAACAGTGGGCAGACAAGTGAAGAGGATCACCTCTTTTGTTGACTGTCATAGCTAGAGGTGGATGATCCTCAGTTGACTACTCTGCCCCGCCCCAACTCACCCTACCCACATAGCCATGTAGTGGCTATGTTGGTAGAAGGGACAGGGGCAAGTGAGCAAGGAGGGTTGCCTATCCTAACCAGTACACATTGGTGCAGGCACCTTTTGAGACCTCCTACGGGTCCTGTAGGGTGATGCCACTGCAGTGCATGGGTTACATTGGTGGTGATCCTCATCGCTCATCTGTCCCTGCCCTCCTGCCAGTGCATGGCTGGAAGGGGGCAGGAGAAGGGTGAGTCTGGTCTGGGGTGGGGTGGGCAGGAATACATAGGCTTCAAGTCTATTTAAGGATGGGGGGATGAGAGAAGGGTTGAGGAGGATTCTTTTTGTTTGGGTTACTGGACATTTGAGAATCCCTTCTTGCATTGCTTTTCTGGACTCTTCAAATACTCTTTCCAGCTCTAACAAAAGGAAATATTCAATGACCTGCTCTTCAGCCCAAGTGGAAAAAAGTGGTACATTGACAAATAATTATAGACTATCCAGGAATGAACAACTGCATAGTCCCAACTAGACTAGGCCCATTCAGTCAACTGTTAAATGCTGAGTCAACATATAGGTAAATTCAGTTGACTATAGTCAAGATTAAATATAGGCCTAGATGACATGGTTACAATTGCAGGACTCTGCTTACGGCACTATGAATTGAATATGTCCATTGTGCAACTGCATATCTAAGGAAATGTATGATACCATGAGGATTCTGGCCTATGGGGCTGAGCTAGTTAGTCAGTTCCTTCAGATAAAAAAGAGAGCATGTTGTTAAAGAACAGACTGGTCTCTTCTACGTATTCCCTGTTCTTTATGCTTAATTTTCTGGACTATTGTTTTGTTTTAAATTTATTTCAACTATGATCATATATTGACACTTTTACTATTTTTATTGCACCATGCCCTTATAGTTTTACTCTAGGGCAGCCAAAAATAGTTTAAAATAATAAAAAATAATAATGAAATGTAATAAAGGAAGATAGTCACCAGTTATTGAATTTTGATGATAACAACAACACGTGCTGTTATAATTGCACATTATGAAAGGACTGTTTCTTTCCACGTATTTGAAATATTTGAACAGTATTGATCATATTATCAGGTTGCCTGAATAAAAATTGATGACTTGTTATTCTCATTAAAAGCTTTAGGCTCTTTCTTTTTTCTTTCTTTCTTTTTTTAAAGAATATTGTGTGGTACAGGTACATTTTAACAAATTGCCACACTGATGTTTTCTATATTTATTTTTCTTATTTCTGTTCATACCTTCAACTCCCAAAATAAATCTGATTTCTTTTACATTGATTCCTCTACTAATATATGCACATACCTTTGACACCCAAGCCCCACCCAAGAAGCCCAATACCATCCCTCCCAATTTGAATAGCTTGAGGAAGAGGAGGGACCTGTGTGCTCATTCTGCTCCCTCCTTATCATCCTTAACACTACCATGCTTACCTCCACTCTCTTGCTCATGCAAATTGAATCCCATAGGAAGAGTACAGTGCCTGATTAGGGCTCCTATCTTCTTAGCTTTTGACACTCTTCACTTACCTTTTCTTCTGCAGATATGGAACCACTTCAGCTCTTTCAGTTACTGCCCATACATTGTCCCCTAAAGGTAAGGGACAGGCAGGGAGTTGACCACAATCCCACACACCTACAAAACTTTGTTAGAGTTTTTACTGGAAATTATTAGCACTTTCTTTCCCCTTGCCATAGTTTCAGGAATGTGAGGCTTAAAACAAAACAAAGAAAAAGAAAGCACACGTTTATGGCAAATATGCACCCCCACCCTGTCATCAGGCACCTATTCCTACTTTCAGTCTTGATCTGTTTTAGTATTTCATTCTTAGAACTTTATCACACGAACCATAAAAAGTGGAATTAGAGCAGAATAATAGCATCTGTGGCCATACCGTGTTACATGATGCCGTGTCTGCCTGGTAGCTGTTTGGTAGTCCATCTACTGCTCAAGTGCTCCTTTTCAAGATTGGATAAAACCTTCAATGCTTTCCGATTGTGCTGCTTTTCCACTATTGAGTGAATCTGAACTGACTGAATTCCTCCTTAAGCAGTTCCAATATGCAGACAGTCACAAGGAAAAAGTGGGCAAACAAACAAACAAAGAAGCAGCCTTGCATGCCACAATTATTAAGATGAATCACTGCACTTGAAGGTACAAATGAACAATTATCTGTACAAAATTTGGAGAGGAGATTTTATATATGTTGCCAAAGTGGTAACCTGGAACAGTAGTTCCACAGAAGAAACAGAAGAGATAAAATCAGAAGATTTACTGGCATTTGACCTCCCTTGTTTGCTTTAGAACATGCAAGACTAGTAATTTAGGAAATGATTGGTTCACACATTAATTGATTGATCATTGCTGCTTATGTTTTTGTTCATGGCAGCTTTGTGGACATCTCTCCTAGGATGATGTAGGATTACGTATATTTGCTACATTTTGCTTTAACTAACAGTGCTTCTAGATAGCTTCCAGCAATGCCAGTCTAAAGACGTTATAGGTATTCCATTTTTCTTTCTAAAACGGATTGTGTGTATAAAGAAAAAGAATGAATAATCAGTAGAAAAACAAGGGTTGTTTACAAATGGACAGTATGATATGTGTATTCCATTGAAAATTACAGGAATTATTGTATTGTAAAAAGACTTCTGGAAGTGCACTGGAACACTTATCTGTCTAGTACAGATCAGTTTTGTTTTGCTTTTTACTTTGCTATAACAGCTATAAAGTCTGGAGTTGCTTTCTTTTTTAAAAGCTTTTTTTCAGATTATGCATTTTTGAAAACAGTCTGGGTGCTGTTACACTTCCAGTTGCTGGAATCATTAAAACTGTGAATTGGATGTGACACAATGCCCTAAAGTGTTTTCAAGGACACTTGGTTGTCTTCCATGAATTAAACTCTCACAGTTATAAAAACATTCCATTGCTCTTCTAATATTTCAGTGCCTTAATCATGTAGAAGAAAAACAGATACATTTTTTAAAAATGATTTTCTTCAAGAGATGGAAGGGCAAGTTTGCTTGCCTTTTTGTTATGTCAATTCCTACACCTCACATAGCATCAAAATAGTCTAAATCTCTGCTTGGCAGCATTGCTACAATTCACCTAGCAGGATTATTCTTAAATTGTAGAAGAGGAGTGTACAAAATGTAGTCAGCATATTGCATGCAAGTTTCCAAGGCCATTTTTGCAGCTCTCAGGCCCCTCTCAGATCCTAGATCTGCCAAAAAATTATATCAGAAAATGGATTTGATTATCCTAGAAGAAGAAGAAAACCCAAACAACACTATATAGTGCTTTCTGCAACTAGAGCACATTGCATAAGACCACTGTGGTTTCTGGAAATGAAATATTCATGAAAAATCCCCAAAATATGAAAAATAAAAAATGAGCAAAATCCCATGTTCATATGTTAAGACTTTTTGAGACACTCTGTCTAATGGAGGACAAGAAGATTTCATGAATACTCTTTATACCCCTAATCAGCTACAGGTCCTTTGTATGAATAAACAGAAATTAGGTGTAATTGTAATTTCATAAGATTAACACACCCAGATAACCTTAAATAGGTTGATCCTAAGTAATATACATAAAAATTCAGCTTATTATTCTTGGAAAGCTTATTGTTCACTTTCTATATTTAGATTCTTTCATTTCATTTCATTTCTATGCCACCTTTCTCCCAAAAAGGGACTCTTATTTTAGCTGACTTTCACTGCATTGAGAAATAATGTTACAGCCAAAATCCAATTGTTGGTTTCAACAAGAGTAGAGCTGTTGTAACTAAAATATATGTTGACTTATCAAATTCCTGTGGCTTCAGAAGGTCTACTACAATTCAGATTAAAAAATGAATCTACTCCTAGGTTTCATAATGGCTGTGAACTGATAGTCTCCTGATAGCTGTTGTCTCCTGATAGTTATTTACCAGCAGGTTTTAGGTATGAAGCTACTTCTCTGTAGTTGTGTGTATAAGGACCAAAATAGACACGATGTTCAGTGATCTAGTAAAAAATGATCCATTCCAACAACACATGCACTTTGACCGTGTGCTTGAGACCGTGTGCTCATTGCTGAAGGGGAGGAGCTTCTGTGAGTCACATCTGTGAGTCACAAGGGGGCGGAGCTAGCAGATTAGCTTTATATACCAACTTCCAGAGCCTTCCAGAGCAGTCCGGCCAGAGAGAGGAGAAGGAGAGGAGCTGCTTGGCAGCCATTTTGAGACCGTGTGCTTGAGACCGTGTGCTCATTGTGCTCAATTTTAGTAGTTCTTTAACTCAACAACTCTGCTCAAGTGGCATCAGGTTAGAATCAGATATTGAAACAGAACCTTCCCTTTAAGTGTAACATAACAGCCAGTACATTCCTTTAAAGAAGTATTCCCAGTAGATTGACCGTTATATTCATTACTAAAGACTTTGCAGTATGGACAACGAGGGATCTGCTGCAGTCACCTGCAACTCTTGTGCGATGTTTCTCTTCTTGCCTACAGAAGTGGACAACTTCACATGCACCAAGTGCA